>NC_084740.1:28801540-28969040 GCF_033978785.1 Entelurus aequoreus
CGCGCCAGGGAATAATTTTTGGTGATTTAACCCCCAATTCCAACCCTCGATGCTGAGTGTCAAGCAGGGAGTTAATGGGTCCCATTTTTATAGTCTTTGGTATGACTCGGCCGGGGTTTGAACTCACAACCTACCGACCTCAGGGCGGACACTCTAAATATCTATGGCTGACAGACGTGTTGCTGTACTGTGTGGATAATATTGTCTCTCTAGGGTAGGCCTGGGCAATTATTTTGACTCGGGGGGATTTAGAGAAAAAAATGTGTCTGGGGGCCGGTACATCTGATTTTTAGGAACACTAATACAAAACCTCACAATAATGTCTAATTGAATGCTAAAAACATTATGACAGAGAGCCTTAAAAAACTAAATGGAATTTTAAATTTTTTTACCCAAAATGTACATGAAAATAAGGAATGTGGGATTTACAAAATTACCTATGAACGATAAAATACTGAATATTGACAACATATCAAATCAAATCAAATCAACTTTATTTATAAAGCACATTTAAAATTCACCACAGGGGTGTCTAACACTCAGAGGTACGTCGTTCCAGAGCTTGGGAGCAGCAGCGGCGAAAGCTCTGTCACCTCTAAGCTTCAGCCTTGTGTCAGGGACCGTTAGTAGCAGCTGATCGGCTGATCTTAGGGATCGGGTGGGGCAGTAAGGCTGAAGGAGGTCGGAGGTATATGTTGGCGCGAGGTTGTTTAGACATTTAAAAACAAATAAAAGGAGTTTAAAGTTGATTCGGTAGCGCACATGGAGCCAGTGAAGGGACACTAATATAGGGGTGATGTGCTCACGTCTGCGGGTCTGTGTTAGCAGACGAGCAGCAGAGTTCTGCACGAGCTGCAGGCGGGCGAGGGAGGCCTGGCTAATGCCTACATACAGGGCATTGCAATAGTCAAGGCGAGTCGAGATAAAGGCCTGGATTAGTTTTCTCGAGATCATGTCCTGATAGAAGCGGTTTCACTTTCGCTATTTGGCGTAATTGATAAAAGCTTTTATGAACGACGCTGCTGATTTGTTTTTCGAATTTAAAATCTGAGTCGAACTTTACCCCCAAGTTTGTGACACAGTCGCTGAGATACGGGGTCAGAGTGCCGAGGTCAACGTTGGGGGAGGGAGAGCGACTTGGACCGAACAACATAACTTCTGTTTTGTCTTCATTTAGGCTCAGGAAGTTAGCTGAAAGCCAGGCTTTGATGTCGTGCAGGCAGTCAATGAGACGTTGAAACGTGTTATGAATGTCACACCCCCTCTTGAGTGACATATTTTACAATCAAGCGAAACGCAACAAAAATGCAACAAACAGTGAAATATGAGCACGAAGGGTAAAAAAACAAAAACAACCTACAATCTGATATATCTGATACATCACTAAGCTTTAGAACTTTGCTGTAAAAATCTCCTCCTGTGGCTGGCCGCTCTGGAAACACTCTGTGGAAACGCTCCCCACCCACACTGCTTGGTGCCTCGTCTGAGCTGCTGTGACTTAGATTACCGTAGTAACTAGTATATCGTGCAAAAGCGCAGATTGTAACCATTGAAGTACTTTATATAGTTCAAGACTTACGGTAATTTGAAAACATCACTGCACATCATAATGGCAGCTACAGTTTCCATCTTAAAGATCTAAAAAAAATATTTGGGAATGCCTGGCGGGCCAGATTGAAAAGCTCAATGGTCCGCATGTGGCCCCCTGGCCTTAATTTGCCCAAGTCTGCTCTAGGGGAACTGCACTTTTTTTGGATGTTGCCTATCGTTCACAATTATTATGAAAAAAATGATGACAGATGTACTTTTTTTATGAATTCTAAATATTAAATAAATGCAATCAAATGTTTGCTTACAATGGAGCCTTTGGGAGCCGTTCAATTCTGCCTATAGAGCCCCTAAAAAACATCCATATACCTCCATTAGAGTTTTATAAACATGATGTAAGTATATATGTAATTTAGTAATGAGTACATTCATAGTAACGTTTAATATTTACGTATTTTTTTATCATTTTAAGGATACACGGTGCATTAATTAAAAAATAACGCATAACAATATTTACTTTTTTTTTTTTTCTTCATCACTGATTACTACTCACTGCAGACTTTATGAGAGCCAAAAAACCTAATAAAACATAATTTACTGCTAGGATGTTCATATATTCCCATTTAGATGAAGAATGTCTCATAATCCTGGCGAATAAATGAGGGTGTGTGTGGGGGCGAGGGGCTTTTCGTGTCCTCCTTGCCAGTTCCAGGTCCTAAATGGCTATCAAAGTGTCCCAACTTGTTGGATTGTATCACAAATCATCTGTTTTTCAGGTGAGATGTATGATTCATGATCTAGAATAAACTTTGACGTAGCAAGGAAACGAGGGAAGCAGCTGATCAGTCGATGTAAACGTCTGCACACCGGAAGTGATCACGCTGCCGCTATAAATGGTTGGTCTGTATTAGCGCTTGTAATAACAATATCACTAATATTTGGTTAATATTCAGGTCACAACATTTTAATTTGGTGCTTTTTGAATGGTTTATTTATCAGATTTTATTGGCGGAATAGAGGAGCTCTCATTGGCTCCGCTGTAAGCGGACTTTTGTTTACGTTTATTTAATATTTACAATGCATTAAAAAAAATCCATCTGTCATGTATTTCATAATTGATTGTGAACGATAGGCAACATTCCAAAAAAAAGGGGAGTTCCCCTTTAATGTTGTATGTTCAGCAAGTACTTTTCAGAAAACACAAACAGAAACATTGAAAAGGTGTGTTATTGTTTGCGCTATAGCGCCATCTTTTGGACAGGTCCGCTCACTACAGGTGCTGCGGGTTGAACGTTTACAGTGTTTTCTTTGGTGCTTTAAAATGGAAGTAAAAGTGCTGTTCCGTTTTGTAGTCGTCCATAGCCTTTGCACTCTGCATTCATCCCTCCTAGCAACATTTGTAAGTTTCACAATTTAACTAAAACAATTTATACCTAATAAACCGTCCCATTAGTGATGTCTGTAGAAGTGTTTAAATGTATATTTGTGCGTGCTATTGTAATGTGATCAAGTTCACGAGTGTCTGTGTTAGTATTATTAACTTACAATGGCATTCTTTTTGTACTGTTTCAGTTTTGCAAATTCCTCAGTAAATTCACCAAAACCTCACCGTGGAGTTATTGAGTCTGATTAGCTGATTAGAGAGCCAGCTTCCGCAACTAGTGGGTCCATGACGATGACTTCTGTTTTGTTTGATCAGCCGTTTTACTGCCGTGTTACAGGAACAGTATGGAAACAATTAAGGTGTAAATAAACATTTACATAATCTTTCTGTGTACCGTATTTTTCGGATTATAAGTCGCAATTTTTTTCTTAGTTTGGCCGGGGGTGCGATTTATACTCTGGAGTGATTTATGTGTGAAATTATTAACACATTACCGTAAAATATCAAATCATATTATTTAGCTCATTCACGTAAGAGACTAGACGTATAAGATTTCATCGGATTTAGCGATTAGGAGTGACAGATTGTTTGGTAAACGTATAGCATGTTCTATATTTTCTAGTTATTTGAATGACTCTTACCATAATATGTTACGTTAACATACCAGGCACGTTCTCAGTTTGTTATTTATGCGTCATATAACGTACACTTACTCAGCCTGTTGTTCACTATTCTTTATTTATTTTAAATTGCCTTTCAAATGTCTATTCTTGGTGTTGGATTTTATCAAATAAATTTCCCAAAAAAATGTGACTTATACTGTAGTGCGACTTATAGGTTTTTTTCCTTCTTTATTATGCATTTTTGTCCGGTGCGATTTATACTCCGGAGCGATTTATAATCCGAAAAATACGGTATATAACTCATTTCCCAACGTATATATCTGTGGATTATACTCTGGTACAGCAATTATATGGAAAAATATGTTTTTATTCTAAAATTTATTTGGTGCGGCTTATACGGTAGATCTTTATGCCCCAACCCTATGTCAAATTTGGTCCAGACGGAGTAAAGCACCAGAGGTGTCAATGCAGCCTACGAGATTTAAAAGATGCTCTCACCTTGCTGCCTTACCAGGTCCACATTGTAGATTAGTCAACCTTGCAATGACCACACCTCAGTCTTGCACATACTGTTTTTACACAGGAAATGACAGTCCTTTTAGTCATGCCACAATGGATCCAAGCAGCATGTAATGGTTTAGCATTACTCCAGCTGCAGTTAGTCAGTCAGAGTGCAGTTTTACTGTGTTTTGATAGCAGCAGATAAAAAGAATAACGAGCCCCAAATAAAAGGCTCAGGATAACAAATCTGTCATGTTTGAGCGGCGCGCGTGCAGGAGACAGACCGGAGCTTGTTCTTTAGTCGCCTTACAGTGCTATAAATAAGATGAGGCATTTGACAATCGCGAGACGGGGAGGACAGGTAACAGTGCATTAGCGAAAACAACCTGCCGTTGCTAGGCAACGTGCAAACAAATAGAGCGAGGGCAAATAGTTAATCAGCCTTGAGGGACAAGGGACCAGTCAGTCACTGAAGCACTGCGAGCCAGTTTCACAAGACAGACCCGGGCCAAGTATCATCCAGCGTGAAATACCAGCGACTAATCGTTTAGCTCCATTCCTTCCATTTGTACTAGTCTTTCTCCGTCACGTCGGACATCCATCGCAGTCTCAGTTCATCAGGCATGACTTGCGAAAACATTGCGACATCTTGGCAGAAGTCTCTGCATAAAAGAAAACAATGTACAAGTATTGACAATTTGCACTAATCCTGAACTCCTGCGCACAAAAGCCGGAAAATTAGTCAAAACTTTTACACCTACCATGGTTGCGCGATATATGCAATAGACAATATTAGACTTAGACTTCCTTTTATTGTCATTCAAATTTGAACTTTACAGTACAGAGAAGAACAACATTTTGTTGCATTAGCTCGTTGTAGTGCAGGATAAAAGAGCATTAAGGTGCAGATATAAATAAATAGATTACTGTACAGATAAATATATTGCACTTTTGCATATGCATCCACATTTATGGGTGTATGCTATATTGTCTTTATATTCCAGCAAGTTAATCCATTTTTGGGGTGGAATTGAGGGAATTATTTTGATGCGTTCAGGAGTCTGATGGCCTGAGGGAAGAAGCTGTTACAGAACCTGTAGGTTCTGCTACGGAGGCTGCGGAACCTCTTTCTAGAGTCCAGCAGTGAAAACAGTCCTTGGTGGGGAAGGGAGGAGTCTACAGATTTTCTGAGCCCTGGTCAGGCAGCGGCTTTTTCCAGATGATCTTTTCTGCCGTCCTCACCACTCTCTGCAGAGACTTCCAGTCTGAGGCACTGCAGGCTCCAGTCCAGACAGAGATGCAGTTGGTCAGTAGGCTCTCTATAGTGCCTCTGTAGAATGGCGGGAGGGAGCTATGCTCTTTTCATCCGACGCAAAAAGTGCATGCGCTGCTGAGCTCTTTTTACAAGGGCTCCAGTATGTAGGGACCAGGTCATATTGTCAGTTATCTGCACCCCCAGGAACTTGGTGCTGCTTACGATCTCCACTGCTGTGCTGTTGATGAAGAGTGGAGTGTGGCTGGACTGGTGCCTCCTGAAGTCGACGATCTCCTTGGTCTTGTCGACGTTCAGGACCAGGTTGTTGGTTCTGCACCAGTCAACCAGATGTTTCACCTCCTCCCTGTAGTCCATGTCGTTGTTATAATAATAATATAAAGGACGGCCTACAAAAGAGCTTTTAATACTATCTGTGGTAATCTGAAATTTCCTTGCTCATTTCTGTTGTCTGCACACCATGTTCACTCTCTCTCTCGTCCACAGTATGGAGTGCAGCTGGGGCAAGGCAGCAGCACACACCTGACATTGATTAGATGCAGCCTATTTAACCTGGCTGCTGCCGGCCTGTGAGCGCCGGAACTTTGTCTACTGCTTGCTTCAGACACGGTAGTATTTAGACTCGCCAGCGGACTCACTAGTTCGTCTTAAGCTTCATCTCAGGTTTGATTGTATTTTTCCTAGCCTTGTCTAGCGCTCTTCTTTTGTAATTTGTTTTTTTTCAGTAATACTTCTTTCATGAAGTATTTCTCCTAGCCTTGTCTAGCGCTTTTGGTTTTTTGTAGGTATTAATATTGGTAGTTTTTACATGGTGTGTTTTTGTGTGTTGCCACCATCGCCTTTGGTTTTTCTAGTGTGTGCTACCTCTTGAATAAAGAGAAAGACTATTGACAGCACGCTAACGTCTCTGCATCCTTGGGATCCACCACACCAGATCGTTACACTATCGTTATATCATGATAATGCATGTTGTTGAACATTTTAGCTGTGTCCCGCACATTTGACAGCGACCAGTGAATGACCGCATCCTTGCAAGCGGCTAATGTCCCTCCACAGTGCAAAAAAAAACGGTTGTGGGTCAGCAATATTGGTCTGCATGGCGGCAAATACATTGTTTCTTACAGGTATCATCATTGGAGGGCGAGGCATAGCTTAATATGCTACACTTCACACTGTACAGGATACAATAAGCCATGCTAAGGGCTAACCGCTAAGCTCGAGCTCTTGAATGTAAACAAAGGTGGGCGGATCGACAGTAATGATACTATTGTCCAAAAAATCTTTAGCCGTTTTTGTTAATGTGTACAAACTCAGGAAATTAATCCCTGGACTTGTCGGGGGAAAAACAAAACACAAAACAAAGGATTTAAATCAGACCCAATAGTAGGAAATATTAACATGCTTATTTGATATTGTTACACCGCCATCCTGTTTATTTGTCTGATTATAATTGTGATCGAATATTGATCTTGACTGATCTTGAGAATTTTAAGTACTATATGACCAACACAGTCAATCAATCAAAGTTTATTTATATAGCCCTTAATCACAAGTGTCTCAAAGGGCTGCACAAGCCACAACGACATCCTCAGCTCAGATCCCACATCAGGGCAAGAAAAAAGTCAACCCAATGCGATACAGTGAGAAACCTTGGAGGAGACTGCCACCGGGCGACCGGTGCAATGGACGTCAAGTGGATCTAGTTAACAGTGTGAGAGTCCAGTCCATAGTGGGGCCAGCAGGGGATCATCTTGAGTGGAGACAAGTCAGCAGCGCAGAGACGTCCCCAACTGATGCACAGAGGAATGGTCCACCCCGGGTCCCGACTTTGAACAGCTAGCAACTCATCTGTGGTCACCTAATAACCTCACCATGCAGGAGAGGAAGCAGAGCAAAAAAGAGATGGCAGATCAACTGGTCTAAAAGTGGGGTCTATTTAAAGGCTAGCGTATACAAATGAGTTTTAAGATGGGACTTAAATGCTTCTACTGAGGTAGCATCTCTAACTGTTACCGAGAGGGCATTCCAGTATTCCAGTACTGGAGCCCGAATAGAAAACTCTATAGCCCACAGACTGTTTTTGGGCTCTGGGAATCACTAATAAGCCAAAGTTCTTAGAACGCAGATTTCTTGCCGGGACATATGGTACGATACAATCAGCAAGATAGGATGGAGCTAGACCGTTTAGTATTTTATACGTAAGTAGTAAAACCTTAAGGTTGCTTGTTAAGTGCACAGGAAGCCAGTGCAGGTGAGCCAGTATAGGCGTAATACGATCAAACTTTTTTGTTCTTGTTCAACTGTTTGGTATTTGATCGATAGCCAAATTGGTAGTATTGACCAACACTAATGTAAAGCATTCATACAACAGAAAGTAATCAAATATTGACAGTGAATTAGCAAGTCAATTGATAAGTTTTGAGAAAATAATACAACCGTAAATGATACGTCAGCAGCCAAAATCAGGAACCCGTTTTGAAATGGTTATATTATCATTTCCTTGATATAGCTTTAGGCCGTCTGTCTTACAAAGTTTGTCACCACACCCCATACTAAGTGTCTGACCCTTTATTATTTTCAAATGGTTTCCTTTGACCTCTTGAACCCGTTCAACTCCAGGAGGTGGATATGCGAGCCGAGCACGCGAGCGAACTCTGAGCTCCGAGCATGTAATTTTCACTCCGCTCGAGTTGCGGCCGCAGATGACAGACGAGGTAAAAAGTCTGCGCCGCCAAGTGAATGTGAGACGTTCGCGGCCCTGTCAGTATCACCGCTCGGCCGAGGTGATACTCCCTCTCTTTCTCGGTTTCGATGCCGTTCCGCTCGATCGGGTAGTCTGGGGACATTCCTAGTATGAACAGGGCACACTTTAAACATACACACTTTGCACACGCCCCTGTCACATGCTTAATTTCACCCTCGCAGGGACGGCAGCAGCATCTCGTAATGTGTTTCTCTTCTTGACATGTTAATCTGCGGAATGTGCATGAAAAGATGGCGGAGGCCTCCGTGAGGCTTAGTTGCTCTGCTTTTCAGCACCTCTGGATCATTGCTGTGTGTGTGTGTGTGTGTGTGTGTGTGTGTGTGTGTGTGTGTGTGTGTGTGTGTGTGTGTGTGTGTGTGTGTGTGTGTGTGTGTGTGTGTGTGTGACAGGCATTAATTAATGACCTCACATACATTCAGCATGGTTGCAACCTCAGAGAAAAGTGGATTTTTAATTATAAAAACAGGACGAATGGGAATATATAAATTAATCTGTTCTAGGGTCAAACTGTGGCCATTAAACCTTCATTAACTGCACAGGGGATGCTCTAAGTCAAACTTCAACACTCCTGTCATGCAAGTGTAAAAAGTGTAAAAACTCATTGAAGTTTTTTGTTCTTTGGCATCACTGGTACCCTTTTAAGGTGGCATCATGTGAAAATAATAGTTTAGTGAGTCCTTTAAAACAGTGATGGGACCTTTTTTTAAACCAACCTATATGTATATGTGCTAAAACCTGTCATCTTTGTGTGAAGTAGAAAAAAGACCATTAATATTATTTGTTTTTTGTTATGCCTTTTTGCACTTTAAAAAAAATATCTTTTCAGTTGTTTAATTGTAATGTTTCGTTTTTAAGAATATGGCGCATTGTTGTACATCCCCTGTTTTTAATGCTTAAGATATGTTTGATACGATTACATTCTTGCATATCATCCATCCATCCATTTTCTACCGCTTGGCCCTTTTGGGGTCGCGGGGGGTGCTGTAGCCTATCTCAGCTGCATTCGGTACACCCTGGACAAGTCACCACCTCCTCACAGGGCCAACACAGATAGACAGACAACATTCACACTCACATTCACACACTAGGGCCAATTTAGTGTTGCCAATCAACCTATCCTATCAAATTGATAATTTGATACAATTTTATTTTCATTAAAACCATCTAACCATCTAAAAAATAAATAAAAAAATAAAAAACATTAAAAAAAAAAAAAACATCTAAACTAACCATTTATATAATTGTTATAAATATTATTCATCATATTATTTTCATGACCAATTTACATTGTAGATTGTCCATGAAGGCATCAAAACTATGACACCTGTGGAGTGTAAACCATTTCAGGTGACTACCTCTTAAAGCTCATCGAGAGAATGCCAAGAGTGTGCAAAGCAGTAATCAGAGCAAAGGGGGACTATTTTGAAGAAACTGGAATATAAAACATGTTTTCAGTTATTCCACCTTTTTTTGTTGCACATGTGTTCATTCATAGTTTTGATGCCTTCAGTGACAATAGGCATGACAATAAAGAGGAGAAGGTGTGTTCAAACTTTTGGCCTGTACTGTGTATATATCTAATAAGAAAAAAAATAGTAATTTATATATATATATATATATACATATATATATACACTACCGTTCAAAAGTTTGGGGTCACATTGAAATGTCCTTATTTTTGAAGGAAAAACACTGTACTTTTCAATGAAGATAACTTTAAACTAGTCTTAACTTTAAAGAAATACACTCTATACATTGCTAATGTGGTAAATGACTATTCTAGCTGCAAATGTCTGGTTTTTGGTGCAATATCTACATAGGTGTATAGAGACCCATTTCCAGAAACTATCACTCCAGTGTTCTAATGGTACAATGTGTTTGCTCATTGGCTCAGAAGGCTAATTGATGATTAGAAAACCCTTGTGCAATCATGTTTACACATCTGAAAACAGTTTAGCTCGTTACAGAAGCTACAAAACTGACCTTCCTTTGGGCAGATTGAGTTTCTGGAGCATCACATTTGTGGGGTCAATTAAACGCTCAAAATGGCCAGAAAAAGAGAACTTTCATCTAAAACTCGACAGTCTATTCTTGTTCTTAGAAATGAAGGCTATTCCACAAAATTGTTTGGGTGACCCCAAACTTTTGAACGGTAGTGTGTATATATATATATGCACATTTTCCCTGAAGATGTTGCTCTAATTTAAATTTCATATATATATATATATATATATATATATATATATATATATATATATATATATATATATATATATATATATATATATATATATATATATATATATATATATATATTTTTTTTTTTTTTTTTTTTTTTTTTTTTTTTTTTTTTATTTAATTTTTATTTGTTTTCCTATATTTTAATTGAACAAATCATACTTATACAAATTAAATAACTTTGGTTGGTTTATATGCTTTTTATGAAAATACAATTGTATCAACATATCAATTCGATATGCAAGAATGTAGTAGTATCAAACATATATTGATTTTCTACTAAATTCCGTGAGCGTATTTGTTACCTCCGCTGTCCTGCAGTTGCACTGGAAATTATTCAACCCATCTGGTTGCTGACCTGAGATCGGCTCCACTTGCCAAGGAAGTTAAGTCTCCAATTTCAAAGAGAAGCGTGATTCCACTCGCCGTATAAATATCCTCACAAATCACTGGTACTATTTTTAAGCGGGATGAGACATAGATTTTATCGGGGCTGACGTGCAGCCTAAATATCATCCCTTGTGAACTTCATGTAATGATTTCTGCACTTTTTAGCTGCTCCACAAGTCTTTTTTGTTGTGTGTGTATAAGGGTACGCGTCTCCTAACTTGCAGGCTGAATCGTGTCAGCGCAGCTGCTGCCAATATCACTCTGCACTCCACGGCTTTGTTGCCGTGCCGCGAACCGGCCTAATGGGCCCGGCGTTACTTCATCACACTTTTAAGTGTTGCGCCATTAAAGGGCTGCAGAGGCACTAATAAAGCCATTCAGACGAGAGCGGGCCCCCTTGAGGTTTCACGACACGGCTTGTGAGTCGTTGACAAGATTGTCGGAAAGGCGCAGGTGTATCCTTCCACGCCAGCGTTTGACTCTTGCGCTCGCTGCATATTTGGCCATACGTGTCTGACCATGTGTGGTTAATTCACTTTTACAGATTGTGGATTAAGTTGTTTATGTCAATTTTGAGACATGAGTACATTTGGGACTTCTCTGCTCAAAGGTTCCTAAAAACAAACAAGGGACTTGCTGTTAGAGAGAAGTTTCAGTACTTAGTCGTAGTCAAAAGTTTACATACACTTGTAAATAACATAATGTCATGGCTGTCTTGTGTTTCTGTATTTTGTTTTGATAGAGTGATTGGAGCACATACTTGTTGATCACAAAAACATTCATGAAGTTTGGTTCTTTTATGAATTTATCATGGGTAATACTACCATAATACTACACCACCATGCTTGACGGTAGGAATCGGTTGTTCCTGAGATTAAAGGCCTCACCTTTTCTCCTCCAAACATATTGCTGGGTATTGTGGCCAAACAGCTACATTTTTGTTTCATCTGACACCACATGGACAAAGATAAGAGCTTCTGGAGGAAAGTTCTGTGGTCAGATGAAACAAAAATTGAGCTGTTCGGCCACAATACCCAGCAATATGTTTGGAGGAGAATAGGTGAGGCGTTTAATCTCAGGAACGCCATGCCTCCCGTCAAGCATGGTTGCGGTAGTATTTCGCTCTGGGCTTGTTTTGCTGCCAATAGAACTGGTGTTTTACAGAAATTAAATGGGACAATGAAAAAAAGAGGATTACCTCCAAATTCTTCAGGACTACCTAAAATCATCAGCCCGGAGGTTGGGTCTTGGGCGCAGTTGGGTGTTCCAACAGGACAATGACCCCAAACACACATCAAAATTGGTAAACAAATGGCTAGATCAGGCTAGAATTAAGGTTTTAGAATGGCTTTCCCAAAGTATTGACTTAAACGTGTGGACAAAAAAAAAAAAAAAATCGACAACATTCTTCCTGGGAACATTTTTCAACCTGAGGTGGTTCCAAAAAGAAGCTTCAGGAAAACAAGTCCATGTCAGAAAACCAACAAATTTAGCTGAACAGCACCAATTTTGTCAAGAGGAGTGGTCAAAATTTCAACCAGAAGCTTGTGGATGGCTACCAAAAGTGCCTTATTGCAGTGAAACTTACCAAATATTAAAATTTATCTATGTATACTTTTGACCCAGCAGATTTGGTCACATTTTCAGTAGACCCATAATAAATTCATAAAAGAACCAAACTTCATGAATGTTTTTTGTGACCAACAGGTATGTGCTCCAATCACTCTATCACAAAAAAACAAGAGTTGTAGAAATGATTGGAAACTCAAGACAGCCATGACATGATGTTCTTTACAAGTGTATGTAAACTTTTGACCACGACTGTACATGGCCGCCATCAGCTTGAAGGATATTTGTATTACATGTACTCTATGCTAGCCTGTCTTGCAATGTATTTCGAACACAACCCATGAATGACAGGCAAACGTAGTTGCTGTGGGTCTCACTCCGGAATCAATTTCAGTCTTGGCATTTTATTTCTATTCTTGTGTCAGGTGTCATTAAATAATCTGCAGTGAACAATGGCAGTACAGTTTCCCACAGGACTGCAATCAATTTGTGGTGGTGGGCTGTGAGGAAGGGGTGTTTCTGGATGATATCATCTAATTTGCACAATTGACTGACAAAAATCCTTTTTTTTTAATACTACAAAAACGTATTCAACGACAAATCTTTGCGTTAAGAATTAATAGCAATACATTCCATCTTTTTCACATTTCTTTATACCTTTTTGCACCTGTTTTGCTGATTTTATTGTATGTGCCACAAATAAAATAAATAAAACGGTGCCATCTGTTGATACCTTTGTTGCATGTGTTGTCACATCCAGTTGAGCCCGAGCACCGGCTCAAGCACTTGACCGGGAAACAAGCACTCAGCAGCCTCAGCCGGACTGCCTCTCGGCAATGGTACACTTTTCCATGTCAACAAAGCTAGAAGAAGGCAAGTATAGTATGACTCCACTTTTGAAAATACTTTAGCTCAGTGCTAATTTATATGGGATTTGCCAAACACATGCTAAAAAGTAGCATTAGTAATTTTACATAGTGATGTCAACACCCTTAAAATTTGTCAATCAAAACTAAACTAGGATGCAGGTTACAGTCAAACAACTGGTGTGTAATAAATACAATACTTACCAGTTTAAACACTTTGTTGGGCTCAACAATAAGAAAACACAGGCACATTGAACTTAATGGCAAAGACTACTTCTGGCAACACTGTTGTCTATACATACTATCATCTAATGTCTTGAAATTGTAACTGCTTGCAAAGTCTACTAATACATTCTGTTTCTGATTATACCTTTAAAATACTTGTTATTGAGACACAGAAGTATAAGAAAAAGACAACTGGACAGCACAGCTCCGTATTAAATGTTGAATAACTGTTTTTGTTTGTTTTTCTCATTAAACAATTGAGTTAATCAACACATTTGAACACACAAAACCACAGAAAAATTGTACTCTTGAGTATTGGTATTAATTCCCAGGTTCCAAGAGTTTGTACCGTATCGATTCCAATGTGAAGAGTTCCCAACCTTAGCCAAAGGTCCTTTTTAAAAAAAACAAAGAAACAAATAAACGTCTGCAAAAGGCCTCCGTGCTGCACTTTGGTTCTCTTCTTTTATCTTTTGAGGAGGTGGCACATCGTGACATGGCACAAGAAACACTTTCTATCTTTACTTCTAATGCGTACTGCGTGGAAATTTGAAGCAGAGTTACGATACATAGCGCCACCTAACCGGTAGCACCAAATCTATTTGAAGTGGTCTCAAATATACTCAACAGTACAAATTGACTTGCTAATTGTTGGTACTTTTTTGTATGTTAAATGTTGTTTGAAAAAAGCAAAAAAACATTGACACTGAGATGTGCTCTCCAGTTGTTATCTTGTTTTCTTAGACTACTGTGTCTCATTGTGTCATTTGTACTGTATTGTACCGTACTGTACTATATAGTAGACTTTGCACGCAGTTGCAATTCCAAGATGTTAGATGGCAGTAGTGTCGGCCTGGGCAATGTGGCCTCTGATTTAATTCTCCAAAAATAAAATTTAAGTTTTTTTCTAATTTTGTTTCCTACGTTTAAAAAAACAGAAAACAATGACTTCAAATGACAGAGAAAATTCAAAACAAGTTTTTGTTTTATTTGTTTAAAAAAGTAGCAGTTTGAAATGACACTTATTTTACTCTGAACATAATTTAAATTTTATAATGTTATTTTTAGATCAGATATCAATTGTACTTTTTATGAAATAATTTTTAAAAGGACTAAATAAGGAGCTTCCTCTCAGAGGCAATTACTTCTGTCTTGAACAGATTAGTTCTGTTAACAAAAATGTAGCATAGGACATTGCATGCAAATAAAAAAAACGCAGGCTTTTTCATTGTGCGTGCACCACATCTCGGCTGTGTGCAGAGTGACTGTTTTAGTGATCGTTCTCCACTGTGCTTCTTCCTCATCATACTGTACATACTTAGTGTAAATTATTTCACCACACTAAGCGGATTTTTAGCTTTTGATTTTTGTTTGTTGTTGCAGTCTTGTTCGCCTCATAAAGACTTGCATTTCCCGCACTCGGCTGGAGGTTTGTTTCAGATGCAAGAATAGGTGTGTTGTGCTGCTGCCTTTTTTAAACAAACTTAGCAGCGCACAGTCATTTGTTCTCCGTCTGTTGCCGCAAAATCAAACAACTGACGAGACTTTTTTTTTTTACTCTGAAACAAACGTCTCACTCTCGTTTGCGTTAGCATTAGCCATATTTTGCTCAAGGTGTCAATCGCCCTAAGAAAATAAGGAGGCGGGGGGGAAGCTACGAAACATCCGAGGGTCAAAAAGTATGCTAGAACACGAGGACATTTTTTTTTTTTTTTAATTTTTGAAATTATTAAAGATTAAAGATTAAAGTACCAATGATTGTCACACACACACTAGATGTGGCGAAATTTGTCCTCTGCATTTGTCCCATCCCCTTGGGGAGCAGTGGGCAGCAGCGGCGCCGCGCCCGGGAATCATTTTGGTGATTTAACCCCCAACTCCAACCCTTTGTTGCTGAGTGCCAAGCAGGGAGGTTATGGGTCCCATTTTTATAGTCTTTGGTATGACTCGGCTGGGATTTGAACTCCAACCTACCGATCTCAGGGCAGACACTCTAACCACTAGGCCACTGAGATGGATCTGCAACAATAAACCTGAATATATCAATAACTACCTGACAGCTGCTGGATCTACTCTCTATTTTATGTTGCCCATTTTTTGCTGCAGCTGTTACATATACTGTCATATTGTACATGGTAATTGGGATTTGTTATATATTGTATATATTATATAAAAATATAATATAATAATATAATACATCAGTATATTGTGGCAAATGCAAGAAACACAGTGTTGTTTCTTTGAGGTCTTTATTGTAAGACTGCCAACATAAGAATACCCAATAAAACACAATATGCACTTTTATAGTGTGCCCAAGAAGGTACATAAAACCACACCCATTCTGCTGAGTGTGAGCATGGTCCTAGTGCCCGCCCAACAGCCCCCCCCCCCCCGAACACCCAGAAAGCAAGTTATGGGGAAAAAGAAAACCTGTCAGGGGGCCTCACTCGCCTGCCGTAACGGCTACAATGTCCATCCCGCGAAGCGGGTGTGCCTTGTGGAGCAGAACAAAAATCAGGGTCCGGGAGAGGCGAAAGACATTCAACCCGAACAGATTTTGGGGGGCGACCTCGGCGGGGTACTTGGCCCGGCAGTATCTCTTCACCTGCAACACAATGCGCCGGTTTAAGTCTGTCCAGAGAAACGCATTCCCTGCGCCCGCCCATATCCAGCACAAAGTTTTTAGGACCGCGTTCCAGCACCCTAAATGGGCCATCGTAAGGCGGTTGGAGGGGCGAACGGTGGGCGTTGTGACGTACGAAGACAAAACGGGCAGATTTAAGCTCCGATGGCACAAACGACTTGGGGAAACAGTGGTGAATCGGGCCGGGAGCCAAGGACCCCCTCGACAAAAAGGGAAACGGTCGCGGGGTACAACCCTCAGGTAAAAATTCCCCCGGAACGCGTAGTGGCTGACCGAACACCAATTCAGCGGGGGCCGCTGCAAGATCCTCTTTAGGGGCTGAGCGCAACCCGAGCATAACCCAAGGTAAACGGTCAATCCAATTGCTATCAACGAGCGCCGCACGCAAAGCCGCCTTAAGCGACCGGTGAAAACGTTCACATAAGCCGTTAGCTTGGGGATGGTAGACTGTAGTACGGTGCACCTGCACACCCAAGGACTGGGCCAACGCTGACCAAAGCTCCGACACAAACTGGGATCCCCTGTCCGAGGTGATATCAGGCGGCGTGCCAAAACGCGCAACCCAGGCTGACAGAAACGCGCGAGCAACGTCTACCGAGGCAGTGGAGGAAAGAGGAACTGCTTCCGGCCATCTGGTGGTACGATCTACCATCGTTAGCAAATGTGTATAACCCTGCGACGGAGGGAGGGGGCCAACTAAGTCTACATGCACGTGGTCAAACCGCCTGACCGGAATCGGAAATGGTTCGAGGGCCGCCTTTGTGTGCCGGTGGACCTTGGCGCGCTGACATGCCACGCATGCGGCTGCCCGCTGCCTAACATCCTTCCTAAGGTCAGGCCAAACAAACTTGGCACCAACCAACTTGACGGAAGCCCGAACGCCAGGGTGCGACAGGGAGTGTATTGCGTCAAAAACCCGGCGGCGCCAGTCTACCGGGACAACCGGCCGAGGGCGGCCAGTGGAAACATCGCAGAGGAGGGCGGGACCGCCATCCTGAACTACCACCTCCTCGAGCACTAGCGCTGTACCGTCAGTTTTGAGTGCACGGATGTCGGGGTCGTCGGGCTGGTCAGCGGCCATTCCCGAAAAATCTAAACCGAGCTGCACGGGACACACGAGTACGCATGAGAGACAGTCAGCCACAGGGTTGGCCTTACCGGCCACATGCTGAACGTCCGTAGTGAACTCTGAGATGGCCGACAAGTGACGCTGCTGACGGGCTGACCAAGGCTCTGTGACCTTTGACATGGCAAACGTCAGGGGTTTGTGGTCAACAAAAGCCGTGAAGGACCGACCTTCCAACAGAAAACGAAAATGGCGTGTTGCAAGATACAGTGCCAACAACTCTCGGTCAAATACACTGTACTTCCGCTCGTTATCTCGCAGTTTACGACTGAAGAACGCAAGGGGCTGCCATACATTCGCCACCCGCTGCTCCACCACAGCGCCCACGGCGACATCAGACGCGTCCGTTGTCTAAGCCACGGGCGCCGCGGAAACAGGGTGGGCGAGGAGAGCAGCCTCTGCGAGCGCGGATTTAGCCCTATGAAAAGCTTGGACTCGCTGAGGAGACCATTCGAGGGAATCGCTTGCCTTTTTGTTCCGTAGGGCACCATAAAGAGGCTGCAGGAGGTGGGCAGCGCGAGGAAGGAACCGATTATAAAAATTAATCATGCCCAAAAATTCCTGCAGAGCTTTGACAGTGGAGGGGCGAGGAAAATCTGCCACCACTTGCACTTTTGAAGGCAAAGGGATCGCACCCAGCGACGAAATACGGTGACCTAAAAAATCAATCTCTGACAGCCCAAACTGACATTTAGAAGGATTGACGATCAGGCCGTGCTCGTCAAGACGTGTGAACACCTGTGTTAGGTGTGACTGGTGCTCCTCGGCTGAAGGACTCGCCACCAAAATGTCGTCCAGATAAACAAACACAAAATTGAGGCCGCGCAAAACTGAGTCCATTAATCTCTGAAAGGTTTGTGCTGCCCCCTTCAGGCCAAAAGGCATACGCAGGAACTCAAAAAGCCCAAACGGGGTTATTACTGCGGTCTTGGGCACGTCCTCGGCACGCACCGGCACCTGGTGATAACCACGAACTAAGTCTACCTTCGAGAAAATGGCGGCGCCAGCCAGGCACGCCGAAAAGTCCTGGATGTGCGGAATAGGGTAGCGACCGTGCGTTGTGATGTTAAGGCGGCGAAAATCCCCACAAGGCCGCCAGGAACCGTCTGACTTGGGCACCATGTGCAAGGGCGAGGCCCACGGGCTATTAGAACGTCTAACGATGCCTAAACGCTCCATAGTAGCAAACTCCTCTTTAGCAATGGTCGATTTAGCCGCGTCAAGACGGCGCGCGCGCGCAAAAACTGGCGGGCCCACCGTGGGAATGAAATGTTCGACACCGTGCTTAGTGTCCGCGGTGGAAAAAGCGGGAATGATTAATGACGGAAAATCCGCCAGCAAACGCTGAAAAACGTCACCAGATACCAAATAATTAGCGTGTGTTAACGGTCCAAGTCCCCCCGCCTTACATGTGAAAGTTGAAAAAGACACAGCATCAATCAATCGGCGGTTAGCAACATCAACAAGCAGTCCATTAGCACACAGAAAATCCGCGCCAATAATGGGAACCGTGATGGCGGCGATGATAAAGTCCCACTGGAATTTGCGTCCATGAAAGCACACAGTCACCAACCTGGAGCCGAAAGTGTCGATCGACGAGCGTTGGCGGCATTCAGCAGCGGCCCGCAGCCACCTGTCGCCCTGTCCGCGTCCGTGGCCGGTAACAGGCTGACTTGCGAACCGGAGTCCACCAGGAAACGTCTCCTTGACGACGAGTCAGCGATGAAGAGCAGCTCGCTTGCTTCGCCGGCGCCCACAGCTGCTACTGAACGCTGGCGTTGGAGTTTCCCGGGGCCGTGAAGGAGCATAGAGGGACACACCGTCGAGCTTTGGCGCCAAAACGTTGATGGAAGAAGCACTGGCTCGCTTTGCGCCTTTTCCGGGTAGCGACTCCCGCCACTACCGCTGGGTCCGCGTTCTCCATCGTCTGCAGGGGGGGCGCTTCTACGCTCTGCACGGCAAACCGTCTGGAAGCCAGAAGCACCCGGTCAGCTTCTTCAGCCAAGCCCCGGTAGTCGCCGGAGGCCAGAGAAGCGGAGTTAGCCAACACCGCACAGGCCGCAGGTGGTAGCTGCCGCAAGAAAAGATGCGGGAAAATGAACCCGCCCTCCTCGGAGCCCAGCAGCGACAGCATACTGTCCATTAGATCCAAGGTGGTGCTATCGCCCAAACCGGGCAGGGAAAGAAGTCTATCTGCCCTCTCAGCGTCAGTTAGAGTAAATCTCCGAAGCAGAAGATTCTTGAGTGCAGCGTACTTGCCGCGCTGTGGAGGCGTTCGCAACAGCTGCATGGCGCGGCGAGTGGTCGCCTGGTCGAGGGCTGTTACGACCAAGTAATACCGGGAGTCGTCGCCGGCGATTCCTCGCAGGTGGAAAAGTGCCTCGATGTGCTGGAACCATGATGCCGGGTCGCTCTGCCAGAACTCCGGAAGCTTTGTCCCCGTGGGGGATGCAGGTTGCTGGAGTTGGGGCGACATGGCCGATGAAGACACAGCTTCCTCTTCTGCGTGAAACATTGTCGGGGTCACCAATGTGGCAAATGCAAGAAACACAGCGTTGTTTCTTTGAGGTCTTTATTGTAAGACTGCCAACATAAGAATACACAATAAAACACAATATGCACTTTCATAGTGTGCCCAAGAAGGTACATAAAACCACACCCATTCTGCTGAGTGTGAGCATGGTCCTAGTGCCCGCAACAATATATTATATACTGTATGTAAATATTACATATGTTATATTTTATAATGCTACTATGGTAAATTGTTAGTCTACTTTATACCTGCATTATCCTTTCCATCTTTACCTTTTCCATCCTTTGTAACTGAGCTACTGTGTGGGACAATTTCCCTTGTGGATCAATAAAGTTTGTCTCAGTCTAACATGTATAGACTACAGTGTGTTCCTTAGCCGCAAAGTAGTTTTTGCAATGGAATATTTTCTTTTGTTGCACCCTACAAAGTGTTTATTTTGTAAGTATTGTACTTATTACACACCAGCTGTTTGATTGTAATGTGCATTTTTGGGCAAGACACTTCACCCTTGCTCCTGATGTGTCTGATGGTTGTAACTACCATTGAGGACACCGAGGTCATGTCCTCGTTTTTTTTAATGTGACAAAAGGATGATGATATGACTGACTATTATATATTTATATGAAATATATTTTGTGTAGGACATCTTGTGAGCTGTACATCGCCATGCATAGATCATCCTCTCTCAATATGTGATCTTTGGTCATGCACAGCCTGCTACAACTCTAACAATGTAATGCAAAGAAGTCCACTTTTACTTTAAACATCATCTGATACGAAATGTGCTGTCCACATAACATTGACATTAAATCATATTGATGTAACTAATGTTGCTTTCAACTGGATGAAATTGATGTGAAAAGCTGTCGTTATAACAACGCTGTCGTCAGGTGACGCTCTGCATAGGGCTTCACGATCAGTGGAGGGGGTTAGGCATTTTGCGTGAAGAAACACATTAAAATGTAAATTATTGAATGACAAGGTGCTTCATATAATATTTTACCCCAAACGTATCATGCTCTGTCACTGATTAGAATATGTAAATCTAATTTTTCCATTGCTTCCGGTGGCTCCGTAGCGGATGTCATTAGTACTTGCAGTGCAAAGTAGAACATCTTTGGTTCGAACCCTGGTTGTGGCTGAAAATGTGGTATTTGTTTTAAATGTATGTTTTGATACTGTTGAAATTGTTTACAATGCTTAACTTCAGGATATTAATTAAAAAAAGTGAACTGTTACATTCATGCTGATTAACAAACATGTTAGATCAGGGGTGTCAAACTCATTTTAGATGGGGGGCCACATGGAGAAAATCTACTCCCAAGCGGGCCGAACTGGTAAAATCACGGCACAATAACTTAAGAATAAAGACGCCTTCAGATTGTTTTCTTTGTTTAAAAATAGAACAAGCACATTCTGAAAATGTACAAATCATCATGTTTTTTTTTTTTACACTTACATGTTGCGGTTAATAGTATTCTATCTTTATTCGTCGTTATTTATATTTTCTTAATAAATTATATGATAATGTTCATCAGTCAACTCGTTAGTGTTAATTTTCAATCTATCAAGATAAAGAATGATATCAAATTCAAATTACAGGATGTTATTTATGTAGTTTTATAATTTTCCTAGACTGATGTACTAACATCATATGGTTTATTTTGTACATATGTAGCATCATCTACAAATAATTGCTATTGCGACATCCAGCTGTTTCTTTCATTCAAAAATTTCAGGTTAATTTTTATACTTAGCAAACTCATCCCGCGGGCCGGATAAAACCTGTTCGCGGGCCTGATCCGGCCTTCGGGCCGCACATTTAATACCCCTGTGTTAGATAGTTATAGCTCAATTATAGCTTCTGTTATTCTGGAAATTCATTGTGTTGCTCAAGGTAATATCATTCATATGGTGCTGATACTCATGATTTCAGCCTTTCAAAGTTCCTCTTGGACACCTAATTTTTGAAATCCGAGCAAATACAGGATTTGAGTTTAAATCACCATGTAAAATCCTTATTGTTAATCATTTAGCATGTCCATGGCAAACACAATGTAAATTAGCATCAAGCTGGCACATTTGGAAAAGTGGAGCCTTACTTGTACTTTTGAGCAACTTCTTCTTGCTTTGTTTGCATGAAACATTATGACATTACCAAGACGATGTCCGGCTGCGTCCGCTCGGAGCGATTGACTGCTTGTTTCCTGGCCAAAGGCTTGAGCCGATGCCGAGTTTGCAACCGCACGTGACGTTACATGCAACAAAGGTATCGAAATATGGCTCTGGTTGATTTTAAGTGAATCTGAACCCGGTAGTACCGTCGGACTTCATTAGGTACAAATCCATCCATCCATCCATTTTCTACCGCTTGTCCCTTTCAGGGTGGCGGGGGGTGCTGGAGCCTATCTCAGCTGCATTTGGGCGGGAGGCGGGGTACACCCTGGACAAGTCGCAGATTAGGTACAATTAAAAGTACCAAATTTGGCGTATGCCTGTGCATGTGTACAGAACGGTGCCAGGCTCCATACCGCCTCTTGCAATTGTGCCAAAAGACGGGACACGTGTCATTCAGTGTGCTCACTCTCACCAAACGTTCCGTGATTTAGTTGTTAAATAGGCTCACGCACGGCACATTTGACCCAGTGCGAGTACGCCCTAAGTCCATAAATTAAATAGCAATTACACAACAGCTTCATGCTTGTGTGTGAAGAGTGACACTTTGGCACGGCTGTCAACACGTCACGATGATCCCGCTGGGTGTAAACGGTGGCATAAATCAACCTCTTTGCGAGGAGAGGAGCTGATGTGACTTCAGATTTCTGGATGAGCTTTGCATGCATCAAAAACATGTGAATGTGCTTTGAATTGAACATGCCAGTACGCGGGGAGATAAACAACACTTAAAGCAAGTCTTCTCTTCAGAGTTTCTCCATTTCCTTGCTCAAACAAGACTCCAAAAAGAACCCTCAGGACCGGACATGCTCGGCTCCTCTTCTGCCAGGTGAACTGCAGTTGTTTTTTAAACACTGTTATTTGTCCTCTTCATCGCCGTGATCCGAGTGAATCCACAGGATCAGATCATGTCCATCAATGCACGCCTTTTTAGCTTCCACACATGTGTCAACTTACAAATAGAGCAGGGCAACATAGTGGTAGTTGCTTAGAAACGACGCAGAAAGTCCAATCATAACAAATTCCAGGCCCCTATCATCAATTTTCAACTGAAGGCTGCAGGTAAACTGCAGATGACAAATCGACTGGATGGAGAAAATGTGGAATGTCATTCAGTAGAGTGAATACCTCCACCAAGGCCAAACAATCCCAATTCGACGCTTCTTTACATCTTGTCACCTTCTTCTTTCAATTGCCTTAACTTATTGTTGACTTAGGCATAATGCACTGAACAGCCAGGACAGAGACATGATTGCGAAAGGTTCCAAGCCAAAGAAAAAGCTTAAAGTATTTGTGGAGTTAATCATTGAGGCGCTCACTGAGTTCAAGTCTCAGGCCCCGTTTACACAAAGCCGGATAAGGTTATCCAGGGTAACCTTATCTGTGTCCACACACAACAATGCCACCGTTTAAGACCCCCTCCCGCCTCCGTCCACCAGCACAACGCGACCTAGTACGCATGCGCGGAAAATGCGCACGTCATAGTAGACCTCCAGTGTTGCTTTGTGTGCAAGTTCTTAAATGTAACTTATCTGAACAATATCCAGTGTTGTGGTATTTCAATTAACTAGATTCCAGTGTGCTGTGGGGCCCTATTGTAGTGAATCACACCTGAGTCATCATATATTAATCAAATCTTTATTAGACATGTAAACAATTTGATGAACATTTTACATCAATCAAACTAGGGATCTAGATATCTGGTCAGGACACTCCTCACTTTTTTGCCTTCACCTTCATTGTCCATTTGTTTTTGGTGACTTTATATACTCTGGACCTAGACGTTGAGTCCGCGACATACATGGCGGACTGATATAGTCTGCTTTGCCAGTGCAAATGCATTTGCTGTTTTCCGTAGTTTTCCCTCGTCGACCAACACAAAGCGCACGCTACCTTTATTATCGCATCCACGGACCGCATTCTCGTTAACTCTCCTTGGACAAATGTACATAGTTTTTCGCTAAGTAGAATCACAGCTGACCTGGACATTTGAAAGTTCTCTTGCCTTCTGAGAAGTGTTGTATCCGAAATAGCTGCAATCACTTTCTCTTAAGGTATTCATGTGTGATTTCCACAAGCGTCTGTACATGTAAAAGAAAAAGAAACGCGGGCATGTCAGGTTGACTCGCCTCCAAATTTAATTGGTTACCTCCGAGTTACGAAACCGCTTTATTATGAAGCTGGCTGTAGTGCGTTATTTCTGGCGTCACTTCCTGTGTTGGGCGCGGTCTTTCTGGCATCACTTCCTCTCCCAACTAAGTTTGTAAACGATCAATGAGTCCATACAAAGCTAAGGGCTGGAGATTCAAGAAATAGACGGCGCACTTACCCGTGGAAAAAATTGTCAGAGGAGGGGGACCTTAAACGATGGTTTAGTGTGGCTGAAACGGGGCTTAGGCTAAATAATTCTTCGTTTAAAGGGTTATCCGGCTTAGTGTAGACATAGCCTCAGACGTTTTGTTGAAGATTTCTGGCAGTCTCGAGTGATCAATAAGCGAGCCAGCGTTTTTGTTAATATTTTTTTATCCCACCAAAAATGGCAGTTGATTTACAAAATTGTGCAGAAACTTCACAAAAATGTGATCTAAAAGGTTACGTGGATCCAGCCCTTACAGAAAAGGTGCCACTGTGGTACTTTAATGGTATATTTGTAAAGGGTTTATAGGAGGCTAATAACAAAAATATTAAAGTGGCTCTCAACATGGCTGAAATACATTTTATTGAATAGGGATTAGTGTTGTCACGATACCAATATTTTGATACAGGTACCAAAATTAATTTGATACTTTTCGGTACTTTTTCTAAATAAACGGGACCACAAAAAACTGCATTATTGGCTTTATTTTAACAAAAAATCTTTATGTTTCTTATTGCAAAGTTGTCATTAAATAAAATAGTGAACATACAAGACAACTTGTCTTTTAGTAGTAAGTAAACAAACAAAGACTCCTAATTAGTCTGCTGATGTATGCAGTAACATATTGTGTCATTTTGCATTCTATTATTTTGTCAAAATTAATAAGGACAAGTGGTAGAAAATGTATTATTAATCTACTTGATCATTTACTGTTAATATTTGATTACTTTCTCTCTTAACAAGTTCTATCTACACTTCTGTTAAAATGTAATAATCACTTATTCTTCTGTTGTTTGATACTTTACATTAGTTTTGGATGATACCACAAATTTGGGTATTAATCCGATACCAAGTAGTTACAGGATCATACATTGGTCCTATTCAAAGTCCTCATGTGTCCAGGGACATATTTCCTGAATTTATAAACATAATATACATTTTTTTTTAAACGAAAGAAGATGTGATGCCAAAAAATATCGATCATAGTATCGACTAGATATACTACTGTACTTGGTATCATTACAGTGGATGTTAGGTGTAGATCCACCCATGGCGTTTGTTTACATTTTGACGCTGGTGAGCTGCGGTGTGTAGTGAAGCATGTTTAGCTATAGTCCTGCAGGGATGATACTTGAAAGAAACATACTTTATTTGTCGCCATGGAGGCGAGGATTAGTCATTTAGAAGGAGATAAACATGTTTATTGCTAAACAACCGGTACTTTTTAGAGGCGGTATAGTACCGAAAATGATTCATTAGTATCACAGTGATAATAACGGTATACCGTACAACCCTAGAAGGAATGTAAATAAATTACAAGAAGTCACGATTCAATTCAATTCCGATTCTTGGGATGATGATTCCATTCAGAATTTGATTTAGCACATTTGTTGATTCAAACCAATTCTCCCTTATTTGGTGTATACATTATAATACAACCTTTTCTAAATAGTTTACAAAAGCTCCTCCTGGTTACTAACATACAGTATAATGTATACAGGACGTGACCTATAGAAACTGCTTCAGCACTTTTAATATTTAATTGAATAATTTATTGGACATTTATTTCATTTCATGAGGATAATGGGCGGGTAATAAAATGTATTTGGACCTACATCAGTTTGTTGACATTTTGTCTATTTATGCATATTTTTTTTAATTCTTTGTTTTTCTATGAGATTTTAGCCGTGGGAGTATCGTGTATAGTTTAGAGCTGTGATTGTAAATGTTTTGTTCTTGAAAAAATACAATTGAAACAGCAACATTTGTTTTTTTAATGTTAATCCACAAAATTGAAAATAATTTCCCCCTAAACAATTTGGTAAATAATAATTTCGATTCAGTCTTTTAAAAAAATTATAAAATCAATCAATCAATCAATGTTTATTTATATAGCCCTAAATCACAAGTGTCTCAAAGGGCTGCACAAGCCACAACGACATCCTCGGTACAGAGCCCACATACGGGCAAGGAAAAACTCACCCCAGTGGGACGTCGGTGAATGACTATGAGAAACCTTGGAGAGGACCGCATATGTGGGTAACCCCCCCCCCCCCCCCCCCTCTAGGGGAGACCGAAAGCAATGGATGTTCACTTTAATACATTTTAGTGTTGTGACAATATGAAAATTTCTCATCATGGTTATTGTGACCAAACTTATCACGGTTATCATTATTATGGCGGTATTGTTCAATGTGCTTAAAAAGTACTTGCGCACACACTGAAATCTTTTGACCAAAGTTATCTTTTTAAATAACTAAAATAAATATACACAGTTAGAAAACCCACTATTTTGCATATTTTATGTTTCTTATGCTTTACTAAAAGTGTTTTACTCTTACTAGCTTATCTGTTTTAATGGCTAAGCTTTTATTCTTTGAAATATTGGCTTGTAATGTAGCACTTTAAATTTATTTAAATGAAAAGTGTTTAACAAAAACTATTTATTATGTATTATTTCTTTCTGCTGTTGTGTCCTACTCTGTTCAGCAGTCCTTGAACGTACCGTAACAACACCTCCGTCTCATATTTCTCTGAGTCTAGAATGATCACTCTGTTGAAAAGAGAGCACAGCTTGTAGGTTTAATGTGCACTATTGAATAGCTTAGTTGCTCGGACATCAATCTGTTTGTACAAGTTTAGACAGTGGTGGGCTGTGCATTTCACACCTTGGCCTTCAGTGATGTTCTATTCTCAGACTTGAATAAATACTTCTCAAAATGCCATAATTATGTCACCACATGGCAATTGCTGGAGAAATACTATACAGAAACGTGTGCACTACTCTGTATTGAATCACTTCAATAGTGTACAAAATGGGCTATTTTACGGCACATTTAAAAATCAACAAACCTGCATCAGCAATTGAAACAAATCTCTACGTGATGCTGTCAAAAATAAAATCATTGTAAAAACATATTAAACGTGAAAAAATATTTGAACAATTTGCATTGTCCACTGGAAGCCGTAAACCAGTGGTACCACTCATAATTGGTAGATTCGATTGGAAGTGAAGGACAAACCATTTCACCGGCTGGGACAGGTTAGGTTGCTTGGGGGTCGGCCGACTTCGTGTCACGAGATCTAGCTTCTTTTGAAATGACCATCTTAAAAATGGCTTTGTGAGTTTATACAGTACAGGGCAAACAAACGTTTGGACACTTCTTCTCATTTCAATGCGTTTTCTTTATTTTCAAGACTACTTACCTTGCATATTGTCACTGAATGCATCAAAACTGTGACACCTGTGAAGTGAAAACCATTTCAGGTGACTACCTCTTGAATCTCATTGAGAGAATGCCAAGAGTGTGCAAAGCAGTAATCAGAGCAAAGGGTGGCTATTTTGAAGAAACTATAATATAAAACATGTTTTCAGTTATTTCACCTTTTTTTGTTAAGTACGTAACTCCACATGTGTTCATTCATGGTTTTGATGCCTTCAGTGACAATCTACAATAGTCATGAAAATAAAGAAAACACATTGAATGAGAAGCCGTGTCCAAACTTTTGGCCTGTACTTTATATGCAACATTATCAACGTTTTGCTCTCCTTCAGCCATTGTGGGTTAAAAAAAGTGAGTAGATAACAGATTTCTGTGTTAGCCGAGTGATCAGCCTAGCACTTTCTCCTCTCACAACTCAAGATTGGATGCTCACTTTTGAGTGACAAGTGAGTATCCAATCACAGGAGGAGTCAATGTCACGTGCAAAGGTTCAACGTGTGGCTTACCGAGAAATGCTACTGTGACAACTTGTGACCTGATTGGCTATCGCAACTGTCTATCAACTGTATATGCCCCATTAACCTACACTGCACATACCGTCACTTTGTTGATTCAGAAGGCTCCGGCAGATTTCATACAGCGCTGGCAACAAGCTAGCTGAATTCTGATTGGACAAAAGCTCTAACCTAAAAACAGCAACACTGGAGCCTAATATGAAGAGAATGTGATAAATACTGTTATATAGTTAGGGAAAGTAAATTAAATAAAATGAACTTTGTGAGTGTGAATGTTGTCTGTCTATCTGGGTTGGCCTTGCGATGAGGTGGTGACTTGCCCAGGGTGTACCCCGCCTTCCGCCCGAGTACAAGCTGCAGCCCCCTCACAACCCAGAGTGGGATTTGCGGTATAATGGATGGATGGATGGATGGATGGACAATTTATGATCATGATTTATGTTAGGCCAGCAGAGAAGGCCCTGACGGCCCACCACTGAGTTTAGATTGCGGTATGTCGTCTCTTAATGGGGAAAAACATTAATGACTTGTTTTTATGTTAGCATTTAAGCTAGCAAGCTGGCGCCATTCAGGCCATGATCGAGTGTATCAAAGTGCAGTTATCAATCACGGTTTTTCAATAATTTTAATTTAAAACAGTAATACTAAACATGATGTGTTTTACCGTGGTTATCATAAATACCGTTTATCGTTGCATCCCTAATACAGTTTGATGTTGGATATACAGTACAGGACAAAAAATTAAATACAATTTAAATAAAATAAAATACAAAAAAAAAAAAAAAAGGATGTACAGTTCTTTTTTCCCAGATTAAAATCTTTTTTTTTTTTTCCACTTTCAATTTTTCTTCTCAGTTTCAGACAGTTTTTGTGTGGGGCGGGCGTTTCAACTGAAATGAGTGTGTAATCATGACAGATACTTTAAAGCGGAACTGCACTTTTTGGGGAATTTTGCCTATCGTTCATACTCATTATGAAAGACATGACGCCGGATATAAATAAACGTAAATAAAAGTCCGCTTACAGCGGAGCCAATGGGAGGTCCTCTATTCCTCCCATAAAATCCAATGAAAAACCATCCAAAAAGTGCCCACAATACTCCATTTACATTTTGGGACTTTAATATTAACCAAGTGTTAGTGATATTGTTATTGTAAACGCTAACGCAGGCAAACTATTCATAGCAGCGCTGTGATCACAAGCTTGTGTGCCTATGTTTACATGATCGACTGAGAAGCTGTTTCCTCATTTCCTTGCTCGTCAAACTTTATTCCAGATCATAAATCATGCCTCTCACCTGGATAGTAGAATGACAGAGATGTATTCTGCCAAGTTGGTACACTTTGACAGCCAATTGAGACCCAGAAATGACGAGAACAACACGAAAAGACGCTTAGTTCCACCCCCTTTTTTTTTTTTTTGGAGGATTTTGAGTTATTCTTCATCTAAACGGGAATATAACAATTCTATTGACAGCAGACCGTTACAGTAAGTGATGTTTTACTATGTTTGTTGAGTAGTATGTTTGTTGAGTAGTATTCAAATATTGTGATTGCGTTTTTGAAGTTTATGCTTAAAATTAGCAAAATGCGTAAATATTAAATGTTATCGTAAATGTGCTCGTTACTACATTACATGTATACTTGCATCATGTACCTGTATGTAAACCCCAATGGAGGTGTTTGGATGTTTTTAGGGGCTTTATAGGCAGAATAGAGCCGCTCACCTAGGCTCCATTGTAAGCGGACTTCTGATCGCAATTATTTACGAGTTAGAATGCATTAAAAAATACATCCGTCATCATGTCATTCGTAATGATTTTGAATGATAGGCAAAATTCCAAATAAAATGCAGTTTCCCTTAAACAAAAAGGTGAGTGAAAACCCCCCTATCACATTGCGATAAATATAGTTTAATGATTTGTTGGACATAGACAGTTTGGCGACATATGCGATCCACTGACACGTTATGAACGACATTTACAATTTCCAACATCCAGTTTGGGCTCTCTTAATTTGAGAAAATGCCACTCTTAATTGGCTTATAGCCATTTCTAACGACGTTATCAGGCATTGTAAACTTAGTAAACTCTTTTATACCCTATTTATAACCCATTTAATTTTAAAGTTACTGTAGAGTAATACATCTAAGAGGGTAAATCCCACCTAACATTGTCCTTGTCCACACACACACAATGGTCGTTTAAGACCCCCTCCGCTCCTTCGTCCGCCGGCGCAACGCGACCTAGTACGCATGCGCAGAAAATGCGCACGTCAGTCACCTCCAGTGTTGCTTTGTGTGCAAGTTCTTACATTTAACTTATCTGAACAATATCCAGTGTTGTGGTATTTCAATTAACTGGAATCCAGTGTGCTGTGGGGCCCTATTGTAGTGAATCACACCTGAGCCATCATAAATTAAACACATCTTTAATGGACATGTGAAAGTAAACAATGTGATAAAGAACATTTTACATCAATCAATCTAGGGATCTAGATATCTGGTCAGGACACTCCTCACTCTTTTGCCTTCACCTTCATTGTCTATTCGTTTTTGGTGACTTTATAAACTCTGGACCTAGACGTTGAGTCCACGACATACATGGTGGACAATAACCGATAGTCTTCTTTGCCAGTCCAAAAGCATTCGTCGTTTTCCGTAGTCTTCCCTCGACGGCCAGGTAATACAAAAGGTTATCCGGCTTAGTGTAGACATTGCCTAAGAAAGGACGCAACTTAGTTAAGTGGCGTAGATGGAATGAGAAACATTTATTGATGTTTGTGCTGTTTTTGTTTCGCTACTTTCAGTAAAAGGCTTGTTTATGCATCAACATTGTCCTGATTGTTTTGACAGTATGTGCAAATGAACATGTTTTCAATGCGTTATCACTGGGGATTGAGAAATAGCTGATAACGAGCGTCTGAAATGAGGAGAGTCAACAGCTTTGTTAATCCTGCCCACAAAAGACGAGCTTCGGACAAATCCTTTAACGAAATGTCAGAACATTCTAGAACAATTGCAGGCCTCAATCATCGCAGATCCCTTATTACCTTCAGGCTTGCTCCTCGCTAAGTTTTTATTAGGTTCAAGCTAAGACATCCATAGTATCTGCCCTCAGGGGCGAAGGGTTGTAGGAAAAGGAAGCAAGTAAAGCACCTATTCATAACTGTTAAAAATGTAAGCCTTCCTCCAGGTCTTAGCTGCTGATGGACTTACGTCCATTGACTAAGGGGGAAGGGAGACGTCTTTCAGCGCTCATTCACCTTGCGGGCCTCACTCGAATGAAACACACAATTCTCCATTCAGTCTACAATGAGCAGAGGGTCTGATAAAGAAAAAAAAACAACAACTCAGAATGGGGGACGGAAGTCTGTCAGAGAGCGAGGGGCAATTTGTCAGAATTGAAAATCCAGAAAGAAGCCTAAGAAATACTTTCCGCTGTCTTGGAGGGGATGAATGACAGAAAGACAGGCATGCAAAAAAAAATGTTGGCAGCCACTGAGAAGCTGTCACATGTCCAGTTCGAATGATGTAATAGAGGGTTAGCCAGTTCAACCAGCGGCAGGATGCGGAACCATGCTTTGGGCCCGTAAGGTGAAATACAACAATGGACCGAGACATTGTTTGTAGCTATAGTCCCCATTTTGCTGATTGTTACTGACAAACTCATACACTCTTCATTCATGCATTTGCCCAATGACACTTTCTGATGGATATCATTGTCTCTGTGTTTTTATTTTATAATACAACAATAAAACATTGAAATTACCGTATTTTCCAGACCATAGGGAGCACCGGATTATAAGGCGCACTGCCGATTAAGGGTGTATTTTCCTTATTTTTTCATATAAAAGGCGCACCGGATTATAGGGCGCATTAAAGAAGTCATGTTAGTTTTTTATTTTTTCTAAATTGAAAACACTTCCTTGTGGTCTACATCAGTGGTCCCAAACCTTTTTGTAACTGCGGACCGGTCAACGCTTGAAAATTTAGCCACGGACCGGGGGGTGGGATTTAATTTTAATTTTGTGTGCCGCGGCCTGGTGGTTGGGGACCACTGGTCTACATAACATGTAATGGTAGTTATTTGGTCAAAATTTTGCATTGATTGTTTTACAGACCATCTTCAAGATGCTTTCTGACAGTCTCTTCCGGATGCACCGTTTTGTGGGCGGTCTTATTTACGTGGCTCACCTGCTCGGCAGCATCTTCTCCCCGTCATCTTTGTTGTAGCGGTGTAGCGTGCAAAGACGGGAGTGGAAGAAATGTCAAAAGATGGAGCTAACTGTTTTAATGACATTCAGACTTGACTTAAATCAATAACGGAGCAGCATCTCCTCATCCGGAAACAACAACACAGGAAATGTGTCCCGTGAAAAACCGTCCGACCGGAACCCTAATAACTAAAGTTCCTCGGGTGAATAATGTAAACTTACTATACCGGTATGTTTTAGCGCTTTCATGGTGAGTTTACTGACAGATATAAGTAAGAACTTTACACTACTTTATATTAGAAATGGCAACAGCAGAAGATGAATGCCCCATAACAAGAAGATAGGCTTCTTCTTTTTTTCTATCGACTATGTCGTCGGCACGGACTACAAAGGCGGACGGGCACAATTTTTCAGGATTTATAAAGGTCCCAAATACAGATCAGCAGGTACAGGAAGGTAAGCAAAGTTGCTTTTGCATAATATTGGGAAACAAAACGCCAGATATGTCTTACCTTATACACACACCATAATACTACTCGTATGTTTAATGCGCCGACAACCCATCAAGCGGTGCGGTTCATAGCTTACCAAAGTTGTACTAAAACATTTTGATAGATTTTTGGGCGCCGTGTGTAGTGTGCTATATTTTCAATGGAACATATACATTGTTGGTGTTGTTTACTTGAGTATTATTGCCATCATACCTCTTACCACATATCTCTTATGTTTGACTGCCGTCTACTGGTCACACTTATCATTACACCATGTACCAAATAAAATTGCTTCGAGGTCGGTGAGCAAAACCTGAATTATTCCGAACATTAGGCGCACCGAGTTATTAGGTGCACTGTCGAGTTTTGAGGAAAAAAAAAGTTTTTTAGGTGCGCCTTATAGTCCGGAAAATACGGTAGGCATTGCATCCATTGCACATATTAGCTCGAGGCCAGAGGTGCCCAAACTTTTTGCCTCAAAGGGCCGAACTGAAAATGCGCTTATGGGTCGCGGGCCCAACACAGCAATTTTAAGTGTAAAGCAGTTCCATGAGTGAGGAATTTAGCCCCATACCTACATATATAAAGTCATAACATTAAATAGATGATGACTAGATAGCCATGGGGACACACCACAAAGACTGTGTGAGCTTGAAAGAGCTCAGTATGAATATGTATTAAATGTTAATGTTAAAAAAAACAATTCCGTTGGCCAAATTTGGCCTATGGCCCCCACTTTGGATACCACTTGTCTAGGTTTTTGTGGGCCACATAAAGTGACCTGACCAGATATGGCTCACATCTGTGATCTTAAATATGGCTAAATATTAGGATTCTCACTGGTGCATTACATTCTTAGACGCTTAAGTTTTAATGTTACGGAATTTATAAGAAATTATAATTACATTTAAAAAATGTTTGTCTATATAATGCATATGTTCCTTTTTGACTGTACTTGAATGTATAATAGACTGTATTTATATTATTCACATGTGAATAATGCTGTATAGTAGACTGTTTTATATCATTCACATGTAACAAATACCTAAGTGTTTATTGTTTATTGTGAGCGAACTGTGGTGCTGAATTTCCCCCAGGGATCAATAAAGTACTTTCTATTCTATTAATGAACAACAACAAAATACTTTCACATTCTCATACGAAACCTGTGTTTTTTAGTCTTGATGTTATTGAGTGCCTCCAGGAATTTGCAATTTTGCGATAACATTAATTCATCCCCTGTGATGAGGTGGCGACTTGTCCAGGGTGTACCCCGCCTTCCGCCCGATTGTAGCTGAGATAGGCTCCAGCGCCCCCCGCGACCCCGAAGGGAATAAGCGGTAGAAAATGGATGGATTAATTCACGTAAACTGAACCGATCCCCGTGAATTATGCATGGCCTCTCAACTTTGTTCAGTGCCAGCACAGTGCCAGCACATTTTGGCCAATCGGCATCATTTCGACGTGGTGCTCAAAGGCGAATGTCAACTGTCAACACTTAAGTTTTTTTATTGTTTAGACAAGGCAGGGACAGCAACAGCAACATCTAACCACAAATGGACTCTTAAATGTTCAAACGGCACAATTGTCATCCTCACGAAAGGTGAGTTTAAGTGTAAAAATTGGTGCCATTTTTAAAAGAAAGAAACTGCTGTTCTCAATGTGTCCACCGGATGTCGCAAAGGCAATTCTGTTAGGCAACCAAATGGTTTATTCTGGGTTTGAGCAGGCAAGAGGTACACGGTACAGCGCGGGCTGCGGCTCCTCCCCCCCGACCCAACGTAAAATCTGCTTTGGCTTCCTCATTTCCAAAAAATGTCTCTGTCAAAAAAGAGAAAAGTGTTCTAAGAAAAAATATCATCCTTCTATTCACAGAAGTTAATGGGAAACCACATATCTTTGAGAAAGTTTTCTCTGTAATGAGCATCGATAAAACAATGCTACGTTTAAGGCTCACACACATGGACTTGAATAACATCTTGAAATTGTCTGCCACTTGAGATGTGACACCTGAATTTGACGCACTTGTGAAAGCTAAAAAACGACCGATTTCAGGAGTACAATCAACAATTGGTAACCCCACTTAAAATGCTGCATGAGGTACGGCTCCTTGATATACAAAACCCAAAACCAGTGAAGTTGGCATGTTGTGTAAATCGTAAATAAAAACAGAATACAATGATTTGCAAATCCTTTTCAACTTATATTCAATTGAATATACTGCAAAGACAAGATATGTATTGTTCCAACTAAGAAACTTCATATTTTTTTCCAAAAAATCATTAACTTAGAATTTAATGGCAGCAACACAGTGCAAAAAAGTTGGCACAGAGGCATTGTTACCACTGTGGTACATGGCCTTTCCGTTTAACAACACCCAGTAAACGTTTGGGAACTGAGGAGACCAATTTTTGAAGCTTTTCATGTGGAATTCTTTCCAATTCTTGCTTGATGTACAGCTTAAGTTGTTCACCAGTCTGGGGTCTCCGTTGTGGTATTTTAGGCTACATAATGCGCCACACATTGAGAGACAGGTCTGGACTACAGGCAGGCCAGTCTAGTACCCGCACTCTTTTACTACGAAGCCACCTTTTGAAACACGTGCAGAATGTGGCTTGGTATTGTCTTGCTGAAATAAGCAGGGGCGTCAATGAAAAAGACGTTCCTTGGATGGCAACATATGTTGCTCCAAACCCTGAATGTACCTTTCAGCGTTAATGGTGCCTTCAAAGATGCGTAAGTTACCCATGCCTTGGGCACTAATACACCCCCATACCATCACAGATGCTGGCTTTTGAACTTTGCACCGACAACAGTCCAGATGGTTCTTTTCCTCTTTGGTCCAGACGACATGACGTCCACAGTTTCCAAAAACAATTTGAAATGTGGACTCGTCAGACCACAGAACACTTTTCCACAGATGAACTCGGGCCCAGCGAAGCCGGCGGCGTTCATGGGTGTTGTTGATATGGCTTTGGCTTTGCATAGTAGAGTTTTTAACTTGCACTTACATATGTAGCGACAAACTGTAGTTACTGATAGTGGTTTTCTGAAGTGTTCCTGAGCCCATGTGGTGATATCCTTTACACACTCATGTCGTTTTTTGATGCAGTACCGCTTGAGGCATCGAAGGTCATAGGCATTCAATGTTTGTTTTCGGCATTGCCGCTTACGTGCAGTGATTTTTCCAGATTCTCTGAACCTTTTAATGCTATTATGGACCGTAGATGGGGAAATCCCTAAATTTCTTGCAATAGCTCGTTGAGAAATGTTGTTCTTAAACTGTTTGACAATTTGCTCACACATTTTTTCACAAAGTGGTGACCCTCGTCCCATCCTTGTTTGTGAATAACTGAGCATTTCATGGAAGCTGCTTTTATACCCAATCATGGCACCCACCTGTTCCCAATTAGGCTGTTCACCTGTGGGATGTTCCAAATAAGTGTTTGATGAACATTCCTCAACTTTCTCAGTCTTTTTTGCCACTTGTGCCAGCTTTTTTGAAACATGTTGCAGGCATCAAATTCCAAATGAGCTATTATTTGCAAAAAATTACAAAGTTTACCAGTTCGAACGTTAAGTATCTTGTCTTTGCAGTCTATTCAATTGAATATAGGTTGAAAAGGATTTGCAAATCATTGTATTCTGTTTTTATTTAAGATTTACAAAACGTGCCAACTTCACTGGTTTTGGGTTTTGTAGTTCTATGAAAATTATTGTCTTCTGTGGATATTTAAAGAAAGTGAACAGTGTGTGATTTACTGCGGTACTGTCAGTCTCTCAAGTTTTTCCCTCAGAATTTTCAACAACTTGAAGTATTTTTGTCAAGAGGAATCTGAAGTTATCTGTATTTGTCTGTAAGTTATTATGCTTTGATTTTCCCAGTCTGACCCAAGACTCCTCCATGTGGCCCCTGAGCTAAAATGACTTTGACACCTCAGATTTAAGCAATTAAGGACCTATTCCTATAGGCAATGCTGACCTAGAAAAGAGGCAGCATTTACAGGACATGACGGAGATGTTGAAGTGTGATGATAATCTCTCATCGTCTTTCATTTACCAACAAAAAATATTGTGAGAGATCTCTCTCAACAGTTCAGAAATGCGCTTAACATGGAGGGGTAATTGGGTTGTAACATAAATGGATGTTTAATATGGACAAAAACCTTTCAATTGTAAAACAGACACGGAGAATGTCAGCAGCTTGTGGACGACAGAACAGAACTTTGTGTTTTTTCTTTTTAGAATTAATCAAATAGTACTGTACTGTAATTTGACAAAAAGCACAAGTATGTGATATTACTGCCATCTAGTGTCTACTTTTATGTCCATGCAGTATAAAACGAGTAAAACATCAGTACAGTATTAGTTTTACATTTTTTGTTTAAATCCTCTGCTTTTTTAGCTCAAGGTTACAAGGAACACTTATAACATTGATACAAATATCCTAAAATCACAAGTTTATTCAATGCTATTGAAAAAAAACAAATGTTGCAGCTTTTGTGCAACTTCTACACACTCAGATATTCAAGGCCACAACAACAACCTGTTTGAATATACAGCGCGTCCATGGCACTTGTTAATTCCTGGCTTTTGAGGAATATAAAGTGGTCCACAGTAAGGTCCAGTTCCTACAGGCCTTCCAATTTCTTGAAAATCCTTAAATTGTACTTTTCTCTATTTTACCAACTACTGTATTTACAAATTTAAATGTAAGCAATTTGTCGAAATATATCACTATATAATGTGCAAATACAGCAACTGTAAATACACAAACCTGCACATACAGTACCTTAACACTTTGTAGGGCACTCATTAAAATACACCGTTAAACACCAGAAATGTATTGGTTTATTTTAAGCTTTTTCATAAAATAAATACTACATAAAACAGATATTTAAAAAACTACCATAATATATTGTATTACTTTTAATAATGATGATTATAATACTATTAGGCCCTTTCACCACAGGATCTTTTTCAGGAACTGGTAAAAAAGGTTCTCCCTGTGTTTCCACCAAAAACTACCTGGGTAGATTTTGTTCTTCAGGAACCTTCCAGAGTTCCTCCTAGCTTGGTGGGACTTATCGAAGCTACCTGGAACCTTTTCCGGGGCGGGCTGTACTGTCGAACGCTGATTAGTTGAACACAGTTGGGGGCTTTCCTAAAACGTATTTTTCAAACACACAATCGCCATTAACAATTTGCAAGAAGACTTGTTTATTTCTTATTTCTTGTGTATTTCTATTACAAAAAACTTGACAACGTAGAGCAAGGGTGTCAAACTCATTTAGCTCAGGGGCTGCATGGAGAACAATCTATTCCCAAATGGGCAGGAATGGTAAAATCATGACATGACAACTTAAAGATAAAGACAACTCCAGGTTGTTTTCTTTGTTTTACTTTGGCCAAAAATAGAATAAGCACATTCTGAAAACGTACAAATCACAAATTATCCTCTGGACAAAACACTCCAAGTTTGTTGAAAATTCTGAGGAAATTGGTGCAGCTTCAAAAACACAATGATCTTAGACTTCGTCTCAGTGTATCTACAAAGCCATGATTAAACTTTAAGTCACAGTCTTTCTGGGATTAAACAAAAAACACAGCATGTAAACTCTTGTAGGTATCAAATACCTCCTTTGTTGTGTCCACGTATCAATCCAGTGCTAACTCAACAAACTGTAAGAAACTGAGGTAAAAACTATTCAAAAGGTTTAAGTTCACTTTTCTCGTGTTTTGACAGAGACATTTTGGGGGAGTAAGGGTGCCAAACAAAGATGTGTTCAAAGCAGAAGACACAAAACGGCAGGTTTTAAGTTTCATGTGGGTCGAGGAGGAGGAGCCACAGTCACCCTTTACTGTGTACCTTTTGCTTGCCCTCAGTATAAACCGTTTGCTTGTCTAACAGAATTGCTACTGTGACATCTAGTGGACAGATTTAGAACAGCAGTTTCTTTCGGCAAACACATCTCGCGGGCCGGATAAAACCGGTTCAGCCCGCGGGCCGTACGTTTGACACCCCTGACGTAGAGAAAGAAGAGGGAAAGGAACTTTCGACTTGCAGGAACTTTGTGCTGAAGAGCGCTGATCAGTAAAACTATCTTGCAGTGTTCTTACTCAGCTGTGGTCTTTAAACTATATGCAGTTTATTATTTACTCCCTTTACATACTTCATTTCGATACACGAAGCTACGAGAAGTGGACGGACTTTTTTAAACGTGTTTACAAAGGAGTATGAAGTCACACTCGAAGCAACAACCTCAGCTACTTAATACTAAAACGTGGAAAAAAAGGAGGCCACACACGAGTGAAAGGAAGGTAAATAACATCGAATATAAAGTATTTATTTATTACATGTTGTAAAAGTCGGCGGTGACACTCCATTTGTGTTGTTATTAGCCTCAACCTGATTGAACAGAATGCTAATGCTAACAAGCTAACATTCAATTTGATGTTTGTGTTGTTGGCGTGAGATAAACACTGGCATTCATTATTTATTATATATTGTAATTTACAGCTGAAATGGAACACAAAGAAACGCCTGACTCTCATGAATTCCCCATTTACTGAGAGGATGGCTTTCTGGCTATTGGACACTGCAGACAAAAGTCAGATTTTTTATGAACAATTTGGTACACTTTACTTTTTAAATCATATAGTTTTGTATATTATTGCTTTGTATTTAATGTACTTACTTTTTTAATCAAATAGCTGGGACCTAATATTGTTTGTTTATATACATGGTATCAGTGTAGAAATATAGTAAACCACTCCTCCATACGTCAGCAGCCTGGTTTGTATAAACTACCTGAACTGTGAAATGCGGTGGAAACACAAACCACACACTTCTATTGGAACCAGAGGTTCCAGGAACCAAAAATGAAAGAGCCTATAGCAAGGGTCCCCAAACTTTTTCACACGGGGGCCGCATTGGGTTAAAAAAATTTGGCTGTGTGTGTGTGTGTGTGTGTGTGTGTGTGTGTGTGTGTGTGTGTGTGTGTGTGTGTGTGTGTGTGTGTGTGTGTGTGTGTGTGTGTGTGTGTGTGTGTATGTATGTATGTATGTATGTATGTATGTATGTATGTATGTATGTATGTATGTATGTATGTATATATATATATATATATGTATGTATGTATGTATGTATGTATGTATGTATGTATGTATGTATGTATGTATGTATGTATGTATGTATGTATGTATGTATGTATGTATGTATGTATGTATGTATGTATGTATGTATGTATGTATGTATGTATGTATGTTTGTGTATATATGTGCATTTTTAGACAATATAATTTGCCTGAGCGGCTAGGAGACCCCGAGAGTAACAAGCGGTAGAAAATAGATTAGAAAGGACACTTTTTAAAAAAAATTAAAATATTTGAGACTTCCTGCGGGCCGGATTTTGGACGCTGGCGGGCCATATTTGGCCTGCGGGCCGTAGTTTGGGTACCACTGGCTTATAGTCTCTGTCCTTCAGTATATCCACCAATCTCTGTTTCCTCCTTATAGTAATGCACTTTTCCTATAAAAAGCATCCATATCATCTGTGATTTCATTCAGTCGCTCAAGATGTATTACTCCTTTTGCTGTGATTTGTGTTTATTGTGCTGTCATTTGATGCACAGAGTGATGCCTTATTTATTATTATTTTTATGGTTCTTTGCCCTATAAAGGGCTACAAACTTCTATATCTAATACTATAATGCACATTTATATTGCTGTATTAGTTTAAAATTGCTTGAAATGTTCTTGAGTTGAGCACATTTATGAACAATTTAATTTCCGTTTCAATAAGGTAGCTTTCAGTCCATCTTGAGTGGCATTGTTAGAGCAGTGTCCTCTTGTTTCCGTACCTTTTACAACCACAGAGGGGCGGTGTTTCGTGCACATTACTGAATACTTGCAGGACAGCAACAAGGAAAGCAATTGAAAACCAGCAATTGTGTTTCATTTGACAAATCTAGCAATTCACTGCACATCAGATTGCAAGTCAGATATATGAAATATCAGGTATAGCCTTGCAGGTGCACAGGTACGTTGTTTTCACCAAATGATAAGGCAGGAGTTAATGATGACAGATTTAACGTGGGCATTACAAAAACAAGGCCTCCACTGCGCGCCCCCCCCCCCCCCGCCCCCTCCGCCTTGTTATTTTCGGGTTTGAGTTCCGATGCTTAGATAATGCTTCCGTCTTTCTTGACTCAAAAAGACGCTCCGAGTCAGTCGCACAGCCTATGTTTAGACCCCTGCTAAATTATACAGTGCACATTAAAACGAGTCAGCGTGTTGAAATGGAATTTGTTTATACAGCAACCGACTTGATTGTAGGGTGTGTGATCCCACCAGGACGTGCAAATAGTGAACAATATTTGCTTTGTGTTTTTCAAACCCATTATTGCGTTTCCTTACAAATGCTTTACAGCAGTGACGTTCAAGGGAGGTGAGGCACTTTGGATATTTTTTTTAAATTTCAAACGCTCGCAGGCTTCTCATTAAGAGGATAGCTAGAAATAACAGAATAATTCACTTTCATAAAAGACCCGTTTCCAGTAAGGGTTGGACTCCACCAAGGCTGCCCTTTGTCACCAATTCTGTTAATAACTTTTATGGACAGAATTTCTAGGCGCAGTCAGGGTGTTGAGGGGTTCGGTTTGGTGGCTGCAGGATTAGATCTCTGCTTTGTGGTCCTGATGGCTTCATCTGGCCAGGATCTTCAGCTCTCAGTGGATCGGTTCGCAGCCGAGTGTGAAGCGACTGAGATGAGAATCAGCACCTCCAAGTCAGAGTCCGTGGTTCTCGCCCGGAAAAGGGTGGAGGGCCTTCTCCAAGTGGGAAAGAGATCTTGCCTCATGTGGAGGAATTCAAATACCTCAGAGTCTTGTTCACGAGTGAGGGAAGAGTGGATCGTTTGATCGACAGGCGGATCGGTGAGGCGTCTTCAGTAATGCGGACGCTGTATTGATCCTTTGTGGTGAAGGAGCTGAGCCGGAAGGCAACGCTCTCAATTTACCGGTCGATCTACGTTCCCATCCTCACCTATGGTCATGAGCTTTGGGTTATGACCAAAAGGACAAGATCACGGGTACAAGTGGCCGAAATGTGTTTCCTACGCAGGGTGGCGGGGCTCTCCTTTAGAGATAGGGTGAGAAGGTCTGTCATCCGGGGGGAGCTCAAAGTAAAGCCACTGCTCCTCCACATCGAGAGGAGCCAGATGAGGTGGTTCAGGCATCTGGTCAGGATGCCACCTGAACGCCTACCTAGAGAGGTGTTTAGGGCACGTCCAACCGGAAGGAGGCCACGGGAAGACCCAGGACACGTTGGGAAAACTAGGTCTCCCGACTGGCCCAGGAACGCCTCGGGATCCCCCGGCAGGAGCTGGATAAAGTGGCTGGGGAGAGGAAGTCTGGGCCTCTGTGCTTAGGCTGCTGCCCCCACGACCCGACCTCGGATAAGCGGAAAAAAATGGATGGAAAGATGGATTATCAAGTATTGTAAAAAGTCTGATCACCTAAAGTCTATAATTCCAGTTTGGAAACGTTTTTGAGTTTATATAAAATCCTCCGTCTTGGTAGTCACACTCTTTCTTCATTCAGCAGAAGATTGAAATAATGTGTAAATAACAGTTGTTTTTTTTAAACCAAAATCTCCTGGCTTCTCTTCACCTACGCGACCCCGATTCATACGAATTTCCATTGGATGCGTAACGGCGTCGCCACGGAACGTCTCCGCCATCCAATAATCCCCTTCGTCTTTCTGATGCACACCCTTGCGGCTCTGTCGTGCAGCGAAGTAGCGCAGACTTTTACTAGTTCTCGCGAATCCACGCGTAATCACGTAAAGGGGAGTTGTAGTAAAGCAAACCACAGTCTGTCCTTCTAGAGGACCAGAAGCCAATAAACTCGGTCCTGCTGTTCGAGATACGTAACACCTGCTAAACGGCAACACCACGGAATGTCTCGAGCTTTGCCGTCCATCAATACCTCCTGGCGGGCATCTCTGACTTGACTCGTGGAAAAGTTGACAGTATTGCCATGCAGAACGACAACTATTTGTTGGTATTTTTTGCAAGCAACAACACAACAGTAACATAATCTGAGCGTTTTACACACACACATCTCATTCAACTCCCTCTAGCCAGTCCCCTGCTTCCCCGGCCCCTAGTGTTTGACACAAGCCACCACATAACTGTCCAGGATATGCCCGTAATATGATTCTTTGATTTTGGATCTCCAGAACTAACATGTCCTCATCCATTTGTGTCAATGATGTGGAATTATATCTGAAAAAGATTTTAGCTAAATTGATCCACCTTGTTGCGATGACCAGCGTAAAAAGAAGCTCTGTGTATATTTAGTGCAGGGATGCGGTACGGCACCGGCATGGCGGCGCTGTGTAGTGGAAAATGGCACATTGACTAGAATAGAAACAAAGAGTCCGTCGCTACGTCGTTCGTCGATACACCGTTCTGCAGTCGATATTCGGGGTAAGAATACTACAGCGCCTCTAAGTATGGTTATTTCATATTTATGGTCCGATCAGTAAGAATAATAATGTCATACATACAATAAATACATTACACAGGCTGTAAATTCTACAGTATAGAGCAGGGGTCCCCAAACTTTTTGACTAGGGAGCCGCATCGGGTTGAAAAAATTTGGCCGGGGACCGGGCGGGTATATATATATATATACTACCATTCAAAAGTTTGGGGTCACATTGAAATGTCCTTATTTTTGAAGGAAAAGCACTGTACTTTTCAATGAAGATAACTTTAAACTAGTCTTAACTTTAAAGAAATACACTCTATACATTGCTAATGTGGTAAATGACTATTCTAGCTGCAAATGTCTGGTTTTTGGTGCAATATCTACATAGGTGTATAGAGGCCCATTTCCAGAAACTATCACTCCAGTGTTCTAATGGTACAATGTGTTTGCTCATTGGCTCAGAAGGCTAATTGATGATTAGAAAACTCTTGTGCAATCATGTTCACACATCTGAAAACAGTTTAGCTCGTTACAAAAGCTACAAAACTGACCTTCCTTTGAGCAGATTGAGTTTCTGGAGCATCACATTTGTGGGGTCAATTAAATGCTCAAAATGGCCAGAAAAAGAGAACTTTCATCTGAAACTCGACAGTCTATTCTTGTTCTTAGAAATGAAGGCTGTTCCACAAAATTGTTTGGGTGACCCCAAACTTTTGAAAGGTAGTGTATATATATATATATTTATTCCAAACGCGATGATGTCTTGTTATCGATGGGAAAATGCTTTTTTAGACAATATGATTTGCCTGAGTGGCTAGGAGACACCGAGAGTAACAAGCGGAAGAAAATGGATTAGAGAGGACATATTTAAATTTAGTAATAATTTTTAAAAAAGATAATATATATTTTTTTTTTAACACGGAACGGATTTTGGACACAGGTATACCCCTGGTATAAAGCGTCATGGTGTCAAAAAAAGTTCTGGAAACGTTATATTGGCGCCTTTGCTGACAAACAGAAATAGCCACACTCTCAGCCAGCGACACCGAGTGCTGACTTGCTTGTTCCTTAAATGATGAATGAAATATTCAGCACTTCACCACTAGTCTGGTTTCTGTGATGTATTCATTCAATGCACTCAGGACTTGATGCACTTCACAAAATCTGTTAAGTTTGCATTTGCACTAAGCAGACAGGAACGTCTAAAGTAGCACCTTCCTGCTCTGTATATGATCAGAAAATGTGCAAATTTATAGACCTAAGGAGACCGACCTATGATGATGTTAATCTACATTTAAAACACTTCCTTGTGGTTCAGATAATATGTATTCAATATGCTTTGGTTTACATTTTGCTCAGCAGTCTGTTGGCAAAATGTTATATTCTGGAGGCGTTCTCAGATTACAAATGAAACCACGCCCAGTCGTCTTCAAAAGTATCGTAATTTATATTTTGAAAATGTACACTGATCAAATATAGATCTGGAAGTCAATCAACATCGCTGTTTTTTTTCTTCCCAGAAACTGTCGAAAACTGAAGTTTATAACCAGTGTGTAGATTCACCCAGTCACAACAATAAGCACACTCACCAATCGATTTAGACGGCATAAAACAATCTGCTTATATTGTATCATATTTATATCACTACAATTGCATGCCACAAATAAATTATAACCTGAAGTAGAGGGTGAGGAGCTCCTCACCCTTCGGCTGTGAGCTTGATTTATTGTGTAAATAAATGCTTCCACCTCGCGGTGACGTCACAACATAGCCAGACTGCCGAATACTACGAACAGAGACGTCCAAAACTGCATGCAGGCTCACACCAAAATGCATGGACCTTAGGATTTGAAGCTTTGTTTTTTTCCAGCTGCATTGGGCTATATGCCGTAAATAGTTTTTTACAAAGATTTTGTAAATGTTTATTTACATACCTTAAATGTTTCCAATAGGTGCCTGTAACACGGCAGATCAAACAAAACAGAAGTCCTCACCATGAACCAACTAGCTGAGGAAGCTAGCTCTCCAATCAGCTAAACGGACTCAATAACTCCACAGTGACTTTTAATTAAATTTACTGAGGAATTTGTGAAACTGAAACGATACAAAATGAATGCCATTGTAAGTTAATAATAATAACGTAGACGCTCGTAAACGTGTTAGCATATTAGCTAAACTAGCGCGGATAAATATGCATGAAAACACTCCTACAGACATCACACGGGAAGGTTCAGTAAGTATAAACAGTTGTAGGTATACTGTAAAACGTACAAAGGTTGCTAGGAGTTATGAATGAAGTATCCATACGAGTAGACGCTATGGACGGCTAGAAGTTTTGAACGGCACTCTACTTCCCGTTGAAAGCACTAAAGGGAAGTACACTGCAGTACCTGCAGTGAGCGAAATCATTTTTTTAAAACTATTTTTACTATGGCTGTCAGCGAAGAAAAATCCATAAATTGGCCACACCATCTTATAAGCCGCAGGGTTCAAAGTGTAGGAAATAATTACCGGCTGGAATTTGCAGTATTTGTGTTAAAATCTTTCATTAAACAAGTGATGCTTACAGTCAGTCGACATGTATTACTCTAATTTCTGTTTTAGTCTTGCAAAAAATACTTAGTCGTTCTCCTTTTGACTCAAAGCTCGGTCCACTTGGTGTATTATAACATGTTACCATGGGAACGTCCATGCAAAGAGGTTTAACGTCAAGCTGTACAGGTGCCAGGTAGCTGAACATGCCATTGAAGTTAATGGCGGCAGGGGGGAACATTATCCTGCACTCTTGAATAGAGCACAGAGACCCGACTGGCTGCCAACACACGTGCATTTTGCGACTCTTATGTCTAAATCACATAATGGCACACTCGTTGTTATTGGTCACCAGAGGGGACGAATACACATATTTATGCAGAATGGTTTCATTTATGAAGAGGGTTGTAAAAATTCAGACGTTGAGGGTGAACGGGGTTCACCTTCAAAATACCAGAACAGCGCCACTTGTTATGTTTAGGTAATAGCACGCTGCAGTTATAGGCTTTTAATCTGCATTGATGTGTGTTTACTTTTCAATGATGTGCAAGTAATGAGCTTTAATATGACACAGCTGGATGTTTGCAGATGTAAATAAACTTTGGAGAATACTGCAGCATGCAAGTTGAACCAAAAATTAGGAAAATGAGGACATCGGGCCATTCCTCATATGGACCCAATTGGTCACTTTAGCATGCAGACTTCTGTCCCCATCCAACACCAACACATCCTCTCCTAAAAATATACTTTTTTTTTTGCTCTTACATCTAAGTTGGACTGAGTATTTATGGTTCCTAAATCCAAGCCATACCATTATTCGGAGAGGTTATTAGATTTTTAAAGCACTGACTGATTCCCCACCTCCCTTCTTGCTCGGTACAATATGGCGACAATAAAAGGACATAAAAAGGTGCACCACAAAGTCATCAAGAGTCTTACCTCTTTGGCACACACTTTAATGTCCCTCTGTTAATGTTTAGTACACTATGGGCCTGATCTATTAAAGGTTTGCGTGTATTAAAACCAGTGTTGGGACTAACGTGTTACAAAGTAACGCGTTAGTCCCAACACGCCGTTACTTTCCGCGGTAAATAGTAATCTAACGTGTTATTTTTTATATTCAGTACCTCAGTTACCGTTACTACATGATGCGTTACTGCGTTATTTTACGTAATTTTTTTATGTAGTATCGGATAGAAACTGAGAAGATCTGAGTGTGTTTTATTGGAGCACTGCAGAAGAGGCGATGGAGAAGAGGCGTACTCTGTGTGTGTATGTGTGTGTGTGTGTGTGTGGGAGGGGGCGTGTCTGTGTTTACTAACAAGACATCATCGCGAAACCGAAGCCGAGTTTCTTAACATGGAGATATTCTCACTACTTTTCTTTTGTCGACCACAAAGAAAAGAACATTTTAGTTAAATGTAAGTTGTGTCTTGGATCAAAGATCCTATCCTAGCAATTCAAATCTGCTGAAACATCTACAAAAGCAACATGCTTCGACGAACCTAGTAAAGAGAGACACACTTCACCTCCTAAGCAACAGCGGCTGGATTTTAACGAGGCACTGCTAGCCAGGACAACATTGATAGAGCCATTGCAGCGTGTGTGCTAGAAGACATGCAGGCTATTTCTACAGTGGAGTCACCCGCTTTCAGGCAGCTAATTAGCATGATACCGGGCGTCAAATGGCACCTGGACAGTGAGTACATAAAAATGGAAAGCGAGCTAAAGAAGACACTCCAAACTCTTTCTCTGCTCATCATTCAGCACTGAAGGTACACACACTCTGTCAATTCTCTTATATACTGTTGCTCTTTCATTGTAGATTTCTAGAGTGTTTGATTATCACATCACTCCAAATGTATAGACTATAAAGTTCACAGACATAAAGAGGGATGCTAGTGGGCCAGGCCAATCTTTCCTTATCTCTAAACTAAAACTGGGGAAATGTGTAGAGTGTTCTGGGCTTCAGACATGATTTTATTTCAGAATTTCTTGAGAGAAAAAAATGCCTGGTTAGGCTTTGTGTATGTAATGTGTGCCTTCCTTGGTTTACAGCTATGTTGTTATTATGCTGTTTGTTACTTAAGTATGTTATGTTGCAGCTATTTAAAATAGTTTTGTCAATTTGTTCTGGCCTGAAACAAATTGGCCCTTTGAAACATATCTTTGTCTTTGTGTGTTGTATGTAGCCCACATTGCTTAGCAGAGTTCAGTGATGCAAATGCATGCCAAGTTGATCAACAGATTTTATTATTCTCCAGAGCAATAACAGTACTGAAATGAAGGCTAAAAGGGCATTAAAGGGGGCCTTAAAAAATAAATAAATATATATGTAAGTACCCGGTAACTAAATAGTTACTTTTCACAGTAACACATTACTTTTTGTTGTAAGTAACTGAGTTAGTATCTGAGTTACTTTTGAAATAAAGTAACTAGTAACTGTAACTAGTTACTGGTTTTCAGTAACTAACCCAACACTGATTAAAACGTGCATAACTGATATCACACACAAAGCTAAATTACTAAACCTGTGTGCAGTCTTTTACGGGAGCAAAATAAGGAGCGCAATTAATTTAGTGTCTCCGTCTTAAAGAATATGCATAATATATGCTGATTATCAGAGCACCCACAATACTGGGAAGAGAAAATGCAAATATAATTATTTAGCACATGCATTGTGATCTATCAAGACTTAACATGTCCTGCGGTCGCTTTTTTGCATCAATATTTGGTGCGTCTAGAAAGGACGTGAAAACTGCTGGTTGCGCATAAATAGCTGTGAGAAAGGAGACAAACATACTGCAGCTCGGTCCTACGTATGCTTGTCAACATACACAATGAAAATAAATATAAACGCAACACTTTTATTTTTGCTCCCATGTTTCATGAGTTGAACTCAAAGATCTAAAACTTTTACTACGTACATAAAATACCTATTCCTCTCAAATATTGTTCACATCTCTGTCTAAATCTGTGTTAATGAGCATTTTTTATTTGCAAATATATACACATATATATACATATATATATATTTTTTTTCTTTCTTTCATTTATTTATTTGGGACAGTGCACATTAATCAACACTTTAATAAACAGTGTAAATGCACAGGACTTGGCATGCATGCTCATTTTCAGCCGTAGTCCCAAGGCAGGTTTCTAAAATAACACAGTGAGCATAAGATTTTAAAACCACGATGACAGAAATAAGAACCAAATAAATAAGACATCATAAAACAGACAAGACAAGCTGTCTTCAAGCATCCCACTTAACAGGTGTGGCATATCAATATGCTGATTAAACAGCATAGTTATTGCACAGGTGTGCCTCAGGCTGCCCACAATAAAAGGCCACTCTGAAATGTGCAGTTTTATCACACAGCACAATGCCACTATTGTTGCAAGTTTTGAGGGAGCGTGCAGTCGGTGTGCTGACTGCAGGAATGTCCACCAGAACTGTTGCCCGTAAATGTTATGTTTTTTTTCTATAGTATAAGCTGTCTACAAAGGCGTTTCAGAGAATTTGGCAGTACATCCTACCGGCCTCACGACCGCAGACCACGTGTAACCACACCAGCCCATCGTCTGAGAATTGGTTTGAATAACCAAATAATTTCTGCACAAACTGTGAGATATCGTTTGAGGGAAGCTAATCTGCATGCCCGTCGTCCTCATCGAGGTCTCGACCTGACTGCAGTTCGTCGTCGTAACCGACTTGAGTGGGCAAATGCTAACATTTGATGGCGTCTGGCATGTTGGGAGAGGTGTTCTCTTCATGGATGAATCACGTTTTTTTTAATGTTCAGGGCAGATTGCAGACAGCGTGTGTGGCGTCCTGTGGGAGAGCGGTTTGCTAATGTCAACGTTGTCAATAGAGTGGCCCATGGTGGGGGTGGAGTTATGGTATGGGCAGGCGTATGTTATGGACAACGAACACAAGTGCATTTTATTGATGGTATTTTGAATGCACAGAGATACCGTAACGAGAACCGGAGGCTCATTGTTGTGCCATTCACCCGAGACCATCACCTCATATTGCAGCATGACAATGCACGGCCCCATGTTGCAAGGATCTGTACACAAATCCCTGGAAGCTGAAAACATCCCAGTTGTTGCATGGCCAGTATACTCACCGCACATGTCACCCATAGAGCATTTTTGGGATGCTGTGGATCGGCGTATACAACAGCGTGTTCCAGTTCCTGCCAATTCAGCAACTTAGCACAGCCATTGAAGAGGAGTGGATCAACATTCCACAGTCAACAACCTGATCAACTCTATGCGAAGGAGATGCATATGACTGCATTTTTCTGACCCCTCCAACCCCAGACCTCCAATAAAGCCAAACTACACATTTCAGAGTGGCCTTTTATTACGGGCAGCCTCAGGCACACCTGTGCAATAATCATGCTGTTTAATCAGCATCTTGATATGCCACACCTGTGAGGTGGGAGGGATTGTCTTGGCAAAGAAGAAATGCTCACTAACACAGATTTAGACCAAATTGTGAACAATATTTGAGAGGAATAGGTCTTTTGTGTATAGTGTATAGTAAAAGTCTTAGTTCTTGGAGTTCAACTGATGAAAAATGGGAGCAAAAATAAAATTATTGCATTTATATTTTTGTTCAGTATACATAGACTGTCATAAATAAAAACATATTAGACATATTGTAGGGCTGTACAACTCATCAGATTTTTATAGCAATTTCGATTTGGGCTTCTCATGATCGAAAAAATATAATTATTATAATTTAAAAAAAAGAAGATAACTTATGCAAATTCCTGAGCTTGTAATGGTGAAACGGTTGAATGACCACATGAGTGAACAGTGACCATGTCTACTAGAAGTTTGGGACCTCTCCAGAGCTGCTACTTTTTATTTGACACAGCGCTAATTAATATAATAACCAATAATCACTATACTCAACAAAAAAGTAAGACCATAAGATTTCCGCGTTAATGTAACCGTGGAGAGAATCACAGAATTGACCAATAAAACGGCATCCGCTGTTGAACACACAATATCTTGGACATTGACATAAACGTGAGTGTAATACTGCCATTGTGAGGAGAAGGAACATTTGTTTGGGAAAATAATGTGTCCGGTACCGCTCATTCTTCTCTGAAACACTCACCCGCCTTGTCTTGAACTCAACAATTTTGAGACAACCATTTCGAAATTAGCAACTAAACTACACAGCTAAAGCTGGCAAGAACTATCCATACACTCATAACACTTCTCATCTGCTTGTGTTGTTTTGCACGACAAGTCTCCACATCAAGCTCAGAACACCCCCCACCCCATCAGGCCTTACTGCACCAACAAAATAAAGTTTTCAGAAAAGTACAATAATGTATGTCAAACTGAATTTAAATGTCAATGGCTAAATTAGACCCACTAAATACGCGTCATAATCAGATTAGTCGACTATTCTTTAAGATAGTTGATGACTAGTCGACTATCAAAATAGTCCTTTGTTGCAGACATAGTAACTAAACAATACTTTGAATGGCAGTTGTCATTTTGTTATGCTCTTAATTATTTTCGTTTAATTTCAATTACATTTTGAACATAAATTAATTTATATGTTAACTATAATGGGTACCTTACCAAAGCAGTTTAATGCTACAATTTAAGAAAAATAAGATAAGATAGAATTATATAGATTTTTTTTTTTTTGATTAGGCACCAACTGAACAATGTCATGTAAATCACAAATGTCAATATTTGAACAATTATAGTATTATAGAAACTGAATTGGTAAAGACAAAAGAGGTTGATGCTTAAAACAACCACTTTGGCCCTAATTTACAAAATATATTTTCTTCCCCTTTCATTTAGTTCCCCTTAAAACATTCTCATGTTGCACAATGAGATGTAAGCATGGATAAAGTGTACATTCCTGTAATTGTCTGTCTGTAAAATGTATATTTTTATTACATTTATGTAATCTAGTAACAGCATTTCATGATTATAATCCTTAAATTAACATTCTAAATGAATGACAGTAAAATAAGAACACATTTCTAAGTCTATCTGATAGCTCAGTCACAGCTCTTTTTATTACCAAATATGTGTTATATGTGTTTTATGTCGCACGTTTGCGCCAAGAAAAATTCCTAGTTTGTGAACCCGTTCTCAAACAATGGCAATAAAACTATTCTGATTCTGATTCTGATTTGATTGAGAAGTCATAGTGTAACGACCTGGCATTTACATTTTGTGTGGTTTTGGAACTGTCCAACTTTTTGTGTGGCCATAAAGGCATCACTGGGACCCCCGAACAGGACAAGTGGTAAAAAATGGATGGATGGATGTATGGCTAAGTGCCTTTAATGCATGTGTTGGTGCAGGTGAGAGAGAGAGCGGACGGCTGCTTTTGATAAGAAAAGTGACAGAGTTGGTTTTGAAATGGTTTATATAGCAGAAAATAACCAGTGTTTTCTACATAGTTTTTAACTACCGGTAATCATTTTGGTGCAGTTACGGCTAAAAAGAAACAGTTTTTGATTAATGATTAATGGAATTCCTGTCCTCCTTAAAGCATCTTGACAGATGTTACAATTATTTAACAGTGTTGATGAACATTGTTTTATCAGTTAGGGCTTGTTGTCACCTGTCACTCACAGAGTTGCATTGCAAAATCCTGCAGAGCATATAGTTAGGTGTTTATATTGTTTGTAGAGTTCAGATTAGATTTTATTTTGTGCGCGGTATAGATTCGCTGTGGGCAGAGAATGCACGTGCAGTTGCCCAGGTGCGCACCTTAGAAGGAACGTTGCACTCAAAGCTGATTTACTAAACAAGTGCAAAGTACCGGTAGATCGCGTCTGTTAATTGAGCAAAATAAGGCGTGCAATCTATTTTGCGTCTGTCTTCATTAATATGCAAAATATATGCTGATCGTCCTAACGCCCACAATACTAGGAGGAGAAAATGTCACTGATTTACTGAACTAGAAAGTGATCGGGCACCTGAATTAGCGTCTTTATTTAGCATGTGTGAAAAATATGTGCAAACTGACAGTTGTGCACATGGCGGAAGGATCAGAGCCACCGCTGCAAAGACAGGCGATGGACAGACTAGAATCCTCTGTCCTACATGTGTGTCAAGTTGACAACACACACATATTTGGACTGAGATACATAAACAAATATTAGACATGTTGTCTATTCAGCAACATTCTTTTATAATGTTATACTGCATGCTGGGTGACGTAAGGGGCTGATTAAAACAAATTGTATCGATGTGCTTTGGTGTCCTTTACTGATTTTTTAATGGTGTTTGCTTTTCACATAGAATATATATTAACAAATCTCCTATATGTAAAAAAACAACAACTTCTTGAAGTACGCATTTTTTGCGTCATGAGCACAAAAGTACATTCTCTCTCCTATGAGCTTATCTGCAGCGCTACAAAATAAGAGGAACAAAAGTTGTTTCAATGTACATGCACTGCATCAGTCTGACAGCTTCTAAAATGCCCATAAAAAGTGTTACTCCTGCATTTTTAAAAACAAAGCAGAACACCACAGATTGGATGCATGGTAACATGAATGTGTAGTAGATGAGTAAAAGCCTGATATAGTACACAAAAAAATCCTAATTTAATTAAGGTGGTTTGAACCAATTTTTAATTGTACGCACAATCTTAAGGCTGTAATTTACTCTTGCGTCGTGTAGCTTGCATACCCTCTGATGGCGTCTTGTTTGATTTATAGTTCTTCCGTAGGGGGTGGCGCCAGACTTGTAATTCTCTTCCAAAACATCAATGGCCGGTGTGTCCACAAGATGCCGCGTCCCCGCTCCAATTGGGCTTTATAAACGCAGATACGAATGTATGTACGACGGATGTTGAGCTCCAAAATAATCTCTCTCTTTTTGGAGAAATAACATTAGAGGAACTCCTGCGATTCGTGAATGGGACAAAACAAACATGTTTACTTGACCCACTTCCTGGGAAACTTATCAAGGAGCTGTTTGTAATATTAGGACCATCAGTGATAAATATTATTAACTTATCACTTTCCTCTGGTACTGTTCCCCTATCATTCAAAACAGCGGTTATTTACACTTTGCTCAAAAGACCTAACCTCGATTCTGACCTCATGGTAAACTACCGGCCGGTGTCTCACCTTCCTTTTATTTCGAAAATCCTTTAAAAAATTGTTGCACAGTAGTTAAATGAACACTTGGCGTCTAACAATCTCTGTAAACCCTTTCAGTCCGGTTTCAGGGCAAATCACTCTACTGAGACGACCCTCGTAAAAGTGACTAATGATCTATTGCTAACTATGGATGCTGATGCGTCATCCATGTTGCTGTTACTTGATCTCAGCGCTGCTTTCGATCATAACATTCTATTAGCACGTATCAAAACACGTATTGATATATCAGACTTAGCCTTTTTTCGTGGTTTAACTCCTATCTTACTGACAAGATGCAGTGTGTGTCCCATAACAACGTGGACCTGGAGTATGTTAAGGTAATGTGCAGAGTTCCACAGGATTCGGTTCTTGGCCCTGCAGTCTTCAGCATCTATATGTCACCTCGAGGTGACATCATACGCAAACTAAATTAAACAATGGATGTCCAGCAACCTTTTGCATCTTAACGCTGAGCAAACTGAATTGTTGATTATCGATCCTGCTAGACACCGGCACCTATTTGATAAAACCACCTTAACATTTGACAACCAAACAATTGTACAAAGCGACTCGGTAAAGAATCTCGGTATTATCTTCGATCCAACTCTCTAGTTTGAGTCACACATTAAGAGTGTTACTAAAACAGCCTTCTTTCATCTCCGTAATATCGCTAAAATGTGTCCCATTTTGTCCACCACTGACGCTGAGATCATTATTCGTTACGTCTCGTCTCGATTACTGTAACATATTATTTTCGGGTCTTCCTATGTTTAGCATTAAAAGATTACAGTTGATGCAAAATGCGGCTGCTAGACTTTTGACAAGTACAAGAAAGTTTGATCATATTACGCCTATACTGGCTCACCTGCACTGGCTTCCTGTGCACTTAAAATGGGACTTTAAATTTTACTACTTACGTATAAAATACTAAACGGTCTTGCTCCATCCTATCTTGCCGATGGTATTGTATACAATATGTCCCGGACAGAAATCTGCGTTCTGAGAACTCCGGCTTATTAGTGATTCCCAGAGCCCCAAAAAAATCCGCGGGCTATAGCGCATTTTCTTTTTGGGCTCCAGTACTCTGGAATGCCCTACCGGTTAGAAAACTGGGTGGGGATCTCAGGCACAGTTTTAAGCTGGTTCAAGTCATATCTACAAGATAGGAACTATTTTGTTTCCATTGGTGACTTTGTATCAGAACCAACCAACGTAACGTGTGGAGTCCCCCAAGGTTCAATCTTGTCCCACTAGGACAAATCATGCAAAATAATAACATTGACCATCATTGCTATGCCGATGACACCCAAATCTATGTAGCGCTATCACCAAATGACTATCGCCCCATAGATCTTCTGTGCCAGTGCATTGAGCAAGTCAAACACTGGATGTGCCAAAATTTCCTACAACTAAATGAAGATAAAACTGAGATAATTGTTTTTGGTGCTAAAAAAGAAAGGTTTAAAGTCGTCCAACACCTTCAATCACTGTCCCTGAAAACCTCAAATAAAGCCAGAAATCTTGGGGTTATTTTAGATTCTGATTTACATTTCGACAGTCACATCAAATCAGTAACAAAATCGGCCTACTATCACCTCAAAAATGTAAAAAGACTTAGAGGGCTCATGTCAGCTCAAGACTTAGACAAACTTGTACATGCCTTTATTACCAGTAGGCTAGACTATTGTAATGGTCTCCTTGCAGGTCTTCCCAAAAAAACTGTCAGGCAGCTACAGCTTGTTCAGAACGCTGCTGCTAGAGTTCTAACAAAGACCAAAAAATGTGAGCACATTACACCAATTCTTAAATCCTTACATTGGCTCCCTGTACATCAGAGAATTGATTTCAAAATCCTCCTGCTCACATATAAATCACTACATGGTCTAGGGCCGAAGTATATTACTGATATGCTCCCACTATATAAGCCCTCTAGATCACTAAGATCTTCTGAGACCAATCTGTTAGCGGTTCCAAGAGTAAACTCGAATCAAGGGAGAGCATCATTCAGTCACTATGCAACAAATAGCTGGAATAAACTTCCTGAAGATGTCAGACTTTCCCCAACTCTGACTACTTTTAAAACTAGACTGAAGACTTTTATGTTCACCTTAGCTTTTAGCTTTTAATCTTTTAACTTTTAACGTCTGCACTGTTTTTATTTTTATTGTCTGCATTTTAATTTTGCTTTTATTTTCTTTCATTTCACTTTGTTGTCTGTGAAGCACTTTGAGTCTGCCTTGTGTATGAAAAGCGCTATACAAATAAAGTTGCCTTGCCTTGCCTTGCCTACCGGTAACAGTTAGAGATGCTACCTCAGAAGCATTTAAGTCCCATCCTAAAATTCATTTATACACCCTAGCCTTTAAATAGCCCTTTTAGAGCAGTTGATCTGCCGTCTCTCTTTTCTGCTCTGCCCCCCTCTTCTACGTGGAGAGGTTATCAGTTGGCCACAGATTAGTTTCCATGGAGGGAGCGCTAGCTGTTCCAAGTCGAGACCCGGGATGGACCACTGCTCTATGCATCACTGTCGGCCTCACTATGAAATGGACTCTCTCGTTAACTGTATTCACTCAGCATCCATTGCACCAGTCACCCAACGGGCGGTCTCCACATCTGCGGTCCTTTCCAAGGTTTTTCGTTGTTCCCATCAAGTTGAGTTTTTCTTGCCCTGATGTGGGATCTGAGCTGAGGATGTTGTTTTGGCTTGTGCAGCCCTTTGAGACATTTGTGATTAAGGGCTGTATAAGTAAACTTTGATTGATTGATTGACTTTACTTTTAATGGACATTTTATTCATGAACCAGAGGAAAATATTTTTGGGAAGATGGACTGTGAAATTTCTAAATGAGTCGCGGCAGAGGACGCTACCTTTATTTGCAATGCTATTCGGCCGCAAGAGCTATCATGTAATTGTAAGTAAACAAAACGGTTGAGTAACTATTTTAAAGACATGCTGGTGTTAATGTGTTTGGTCATGTGTTATTGATGTTTGGCAATACAAGTTAAAAAGAGTGTCGCACTTTGACTTTCTTCTGGACGCAACAACAAAGCAATAAGCTAAAACAACAACACGTTCAGCGGATCGAGATATAAAGTACACAATATCTGTTTTCATGCAAATTAGTGTTGCTTTAAATATACAATAATTTGTGCATTTCAAACACGTCTGCTCTCTTGTGATCGGCGACTCTCCTCTGCAAAAACTGACCAATCAAAGATCTACGATCTGCATTGTCGCCGACGCAAACCTAGGATTTTTCGGAGGTTCACGCTGAGCTTGCGGGGAGGCACGCGGAGGGAGGGGCCAAGATGACGTCGCTTACGCAAGTTACGTGATGCAAGAGTATACACCCGGCTTTAGTAGATGACAAATAGCCCACTAATAGTTTGTGCTTTATTATTGTTTGGACACGCTGTTTAGCGCGTGGTATTTTGATCCAAGTGAATCAGGCCCTCAGTGTTTATGGCAGAAGCTGGCCCTGATTGTCTTGACTTGATCAGATTGTATCTCAATGAAGAGCATCAAAAGCTTGTCCATCGCAGCATAAACCATATCCATAGACAAAAACAGTGTCACCGGAAAAACGTTGAAATCTTACACTTACTTTTTGAAATCCCCTCTGACCCCGCTGGAAGTTCTATTCTCTGTCAAGAATAGGGAGGATTTGAAGCGCATTAAGCCATTTCGCTTCACTGTCATTTAGCCGGGGAAATAGAACGGAAATCCTTGTACAGGAGATGAAAGCGTGGAGCTGAAACCTAGGACTTGTGTTAATCATGGATGTCCATAACATCCCGCCCACCCTAACCCCCCCATGGCAGCCCGTCCCTGCTATGCTCTTACTCGTAGCCAGAAGTGGAACCCCTCCGCTGTGGCCCTTCTTTTGATCACTGCAACAGCGCGGCTGGCTGTGATCTAACGGCTATAAAATGGCAAATAAAACTTATGGACGGCCATTGGCAGAGTGCAGAAGCCCCTGCAACACAATGGATCATTGTTATGGAATTGGATGATGTCATGACTCTGCGCTGCTCCTCTTCATATCCCCTCGTTTGTTACGGGAAGAAAGCTGCGGCCGTATCTTTGTGCATCTTTGATGATGTCATGTCTCCTTCAATGCGGCTTTGCACAAAATCATGTTATATACTCGCTAAATAGCATCGCAGCGCTGGTTGATGGATTATTTCTATATGTCGGAGCAAACATTAACATTCGACCTTTGATGGTTGCAGGTGGCGATACACCATTAACAGTGTCGTTTATCTTAGCAAAACCATTTGTCAGCCAGCGTCATAAAAAACAAAAAAGATTGCTCAATGGCGAGATTTTTTTTTTAAATTATTTTAATGTGTACAGTTTCAAAAGTAAATGAAATCCATCTTTATTGTAACAGAATGCAGGTATAATTGATACATTCTACATAATATACTTTAATTCATCCATTCATTTTCTACCACTTGTCCCTCTCTGGGTGGCGGGGGTGCCGGAGCCTATCCCAGCTACACTCGGGTGGAAGGCTGGGTACACCCTTGACAAGTCACCACCTCATCGCAGGGCCAACACAGATAGACAGACAACATTCACATTCACACTCACATTCACATACTAGGGCCAATTTAGTGTTGCCAATCAACCTATCCCCAGGTGCATGTCTTTGGCGGTGGGAGGAAGCCGGAGTACCCGGAGGGAACCCACATAGTCACGGGGAGAACATGCAAACTCCACACAGAAAGATCCCGAGCCTGGGGATCGAACCCAGGACCTTCTTTTTATTAGACAACATCACACCGTGCTGCAATATAATTTAATATTTTTTTTAATTTGTGAAAGTTGTTGTTGAATAAGTTGTTAATATATTTTTAGAGGTAACTAGATTATTACAATAGCTCCATGTCTTCTCATATTGCCTGAAAATATGTATTATTATTATACTTCATAGACAATAAAGCAATTATGCAGATCAAACCTTTTTTTCACCAAGTACAACCTCAGAAAAAACTTGGCTCTCCAAGGACCACCAAGATGACCACCATTTAAAAAATAAAATAAAAAAACAGACAAAAAAAAACAAACAAAAAAAAAGTTTTAATCACGTTTGTTAAACTCTTGTTTTTTGTTTATTATTCAGTTGTTTTCTGTCGTAGTTATTACTACTGCAACTATTATTCTCTCAATATTCCGTTTTTTTTTTTAGTTATTTGCATTTTTTTGGTTCATGTTATTTTTTATTTTTGATGGTGTTAATTTTAATTATTCACTACCTCTCAAAGGTGGCATTTTTCCTCAAATACTCAGTGTCATGTTTTTTTGTTTTTGTTTTGTTGTGTGGGGGTTGGCTTCTCTTCTTTTTTTCGTACAGCACTTTGTGTTTGCCACTTGCCTTTGTATGAAAAGTGCTACATAAATAAAGTTTGACTTAAATAAAATACAGTAGCATAGTAGGTCTAAGTATTCATTAAAATAAATAAGGCGTAGGTTTTATTTAACAAGTATATTTCATATTTTTGGCCACTGTAACATTACACACAGTTTGAACAGTAAGACTGCGTTTGGATGTATGAAAATAAAACACTGTACTTTAATCAAGTGATTTTTTGAAGTACCACTAGATGGAGCATGCATCCCACTAGTGGTACATGTACCACAGTTTGAGAATCCCTGATTTAGGTTGTGCACTAGCAAAAAGAAAAAAAAAACTTCTGATGACACAGCAGCAACTGGGGGTTCAGTTGTTAAGATTTTTTTTTACTGATATATCAATTTAAATTTTTGTACATTTTATTGAACAGATCTGAAATACTTTAATGGATCATTGTCATTTCTTATTTTGCAGTTTAAAAAAAAAAGGTTGTGGATAATATATTTTTGTTGTCCAATACCGAACAACAACAAAACCAAAAAAAAGTGTAACTAAGCTACTGCAACAAACAATTTCCCATGGGGTTCAATACAGTTTGTATGATTAATAGAAATGCTAATAATGATTAATAATAATAGTATTGATAATATTAACAATATGATACTAATATATTTATACAGTAGAGGCCAAAAGTTTGGACACATCTCCTCATTCAATGCGTGTTCTTTATTTTTATGACTATTTACATTGTAGATTGTCAGTGAAGGCATCAAAACTATGAATGCACACATGTGGAGTTATGTACTTAACTCTTAGCATTCTCTCCATAAGCTTTAAGCACACCTGTGAAGTAAAGCTCATCGAGAGAATGCCAATAGTGTGCAAAAAATTGAGGTGTGTCCAAACGTTTGGCCTGTACTCTATGTATATATATATATATATATATATATATATATATGTACATATATATATATATATATATATATATATATATATATATATATATATATATATATATATATATATATATATATATATATATATAGCTGCCACCTTACCGTGGTAGAGGAGTTTGCGTGTCCCAATGATCCTAGGAGCTATGTTGTCCGGGGGCTTTATGCCCCCTGGTAGGGTCTCCCAAGACAAACTGGTCCTAGGTGAGGGATCAGACAAAGAGCAGCTTGAAGACCTCAATGAAAAATAAAACCTATGGACCCAGATTTCCCTCGCCCGGACGTGGGTCACCGGGGCCCCCCTCTGTCCCCATGGGGCCCGGCCGGGCACAGCCCGAAGAGGCAACGTGGGTTCCCCCTCCAATGGGCTCACCACCCATAGCAGGGGTCATAGAGGTCGGGTGCGATGTGAGCTGGGCGGCAGCCGAAGGCAGGGCACTTGGCAGTCCGATCCTCGGCTACAGAAGCTAGCTCTTGGGACGTGGAACGTTACCTCGCTGGGGGGGAAGGAGCCTGAGCTAGTGCGCGAGGTGGAGAAGTTCCGACTAGACATAGTCAGACTCAATTCGACGCACAGCAAGGGCTCTGGAACCAGTTCTCTCGAGAGGGGCTGGACTCTCTTCTACTCTGGCGTTGCCGGCAGTGAGAGGCGACGGGCTGGGGTGGAAATTCTTGTTGCCCCCCGGCTCAGAGCCTGCATGTTGGAGTTCAACCCGGTGGACGAGAGGGTAGCTTCCCTCCGCCTTCGGGTGGGGGAACGGGTCCTGACTGTGGTTTGCGCTTACGCGCCAAACCGCAGCTCAGAGTACCCACCCTTTTTGGATTCACTCGAGGGAGTACTTGAGAGTGCTCCCCCGGGTGATTCCCTCGTTCTACTGGGGGACTTCAACGCTCATGTTGGCAGCGACAGTGATACCTGGAGAGGCGTGATTGGAAAGAATGGCTGCCCGGATCTGAACCCGAGCGGTGTTTTGTTATTGGACTTTTGTGCCCGTCACAGATTGTCCATAACAAACACCATGTTCAAACATAAGGGTGTCCATATGTGCACTTGGCACCAGGACACCCTAGGCCGCAGTTCCATGATCGACTTTGTAGTTGTGTCGTCGGATTTGCGGCCTCATGTTTTGGACTCTCGGGTGAAGAGAGGGGCGGAGCTTTCTACCGATCACCACCTGGTGGTGAGTTGGCTGTGATGGTGGGGGAGGATGCCGGACAGACCTGGCAGGCCCAAACGCATTGTGAGGGTTTGCTGGGAACGTCTGGCAGAGTCTCCTGTCAGAGAGAGTTTCAATTCCCACCTCCGGAAGAACTTTGAACATGTCACGAGGGAGGTGCTGGACATTGAGTCCGAATGGACCATGTTCCGCACATCTATTGTCGAGGCGGCTGATTGGAGCTGTGGCCGCAAGGTAGTTGGTGCCTGTCGTGGCGGTAATCCTAGAACCCGTTGGTGGACACCGGCGGTGAGGGATGCCGTCAAGCTGAAGAAGGAGTCCTATCGGGTTCTTTTGGCTCATAGGACTCCTGAGGCAGCGGACAGGTACCGACAGGCCAAGCGGTGTGCGGCTTCGGCGGTCGCGGAGGCAAAAACTCGGACAAGGGAGGAGTTCGGGGAAGCCATGGAAAACGACTTCCGGACGGCTTCGAAGCGATTCTGGACCACCACCCGCCGCCTCAGGAAGGGGAAGCAGTGCACTATTAACACCGTGTATGGTGAGGATGGTGTTCTGCTGACCTCGACTGCGGATGTTGTGGATCGGTGGAGGGAATACTTCGAAGACCTCCTCAATCCCACCAACACGTCTTCCTATGAGGAAGCAGTGCCTGGGGAATCTGTGGTGGGCTCTCCTATTTCTGGGGCTGAGGTTGCTGAGGTAGTTAAAAAGCTCCTCGGTGGCAAGGCCCCGGGGGTGGATGAGATCCGCCCGGAGTTCCTTAAGGCTCTGGATGCTGTGGGGCTGTCTTGGTTGACAAGACTCTGCAGCATCGCGTGGACATCGGGGGCGGTACCTCTGGATTGGCAGACCGGGGTGGTGGTTCCTCTCTTTAAGAAGGGGAACCGGAGGGTGTGTTCTAACTATCGTGGGATCACACTCCTCAGCCTTCCCGGTAAGGTCTATTCAGGTGTGTTGGAGAGGAGGCTACGCCGGATAGTCGAACCTTGGATTCAGGAGGAACAGTGTGGTTTTCGTCCTGGTCGTGGAACTGTGGACCAGCTCTATACTCTCGGCAGGGTCATTGAGGGTGCATGGGAGTTTGCCCAACCAGTCTACATGTGTTTTGTGGACTTGGAGAAGGCATTCGACCGTGTCCCTCGGGAAGTCCTGTGGGGAGTGCTCAGAGAGTATGGGGTATCGGACTGTCTGATTGTGGCGGTCTGCTCCCTGTATGATCAGTGCCAGAGTTTGGTCCGCATTGCCGGCAGTAAGTCGGACACGTTTCCAGTGAGGGTTGGACTCCGCCAAGGCTGCCCTTTGTCACCGATTCTGTTCATAACTTTTATGGACAGAATTTCTAGGCACAGTCAAGGCGTTGAGGAGATCTGGTTTGGTGGCTGCAGGATTAGGTCTCTGCTTTTTGCAGATGATGTGGTCCTGATGGCTTCATCTGTCCAGGATCTTCAGCTCTCGCTGGATCGGTTCGCAGCTGAGTGTGAAGCGACTGGGATGAGAATCAGCACATCCAAGTCCGAATCCATGGTTCTCGCCCGGAAAAGGGTGGAGTGCCATCTCCGGGTTGCGGAGGAGACCCTGCCCCAAGTGGAGGAGTTCAAGTACCTCGGAGTCTTGTTCACAAGTGAGGAAAGAGTGGATCGTGAGATCGACAGGCGGATCGGTGCGGCGTCTTCAGTAATGCGGACGCTGTATCGATCCGTTGTGGTGAAGAAGCAGCTGAGCCGGAAGGCAAAGCTCTCAATTTACCGGTCGATTTACGTTCCCATCCTCACCTATGGTCATGAGCTTTGGGTTATGACCGAAAGGACAAGATCACGGGTACAAGCGGCCGAAATGAGTTTCCTCCGCCGGGTGGCGGGGCTCTCCCTTAGAGATAGGGTGAGAAGCTCTGCCATCCGGGGGGAGCTCAAAGTAAAGCCGCTGCTCCTCCACATCGAGAGGAGCCAGATTAGGTGGTTCGGGCATCTGGTCAGGATGCCACCTGAACGCCTCCCTAGGGAGTTGTTTAGGGCACGTCCGACCGGTAGGAGGCCACGGGGAAGACCCAGGACACGTTGGGAAGACTATGTCTCCCGGCTGGCCTGGGAACGCCTCGGGATCCCCCGGGAGGAGCTGGACGAAGTGGCTGGGGAGAGGGAAGTCTGGGCTTCCCTGCTTAAGCTGCTGTTAAAAAATCAGTCATTAAGAAACACAGGCAAGAAATAATCTTTTTAGAAATAATCTTTTTAGAAATGACATTGCTGTAAATATGAAGAATATTATGTTAATTTTCACAGTTGCTTTATAGTTTTGCTGGTCTGATCTTAAATTAGGCTCTGTTCACTTCATGTTTGTTCCGAAAATACCTCGGGCTACTATGTAAAGCGCAACAAATGCTAGATTTACAGTAGATGACGGAACAGCTAAATAATTCCCCCCGCCAACCGTTTTTTTTAAAACCGCAAAGCGTTTATCATTCAACGCTCATTTTTTGCGAGTTAAGTGAGCATTTGGATTGCTGCCACCGCATGGCTTGAAAGTGCGTGTGTATAATAACTCACCCGGGGAATCAGTAGGCAGGTAGTAATTAGGCAGGTCAACCTTCAAAACCCTGCAGTGAGTGTCATCGTTTTTAAGAAATGATACAAACAAAGAAGTCAAAAGGGTTCAGTAAGCAAAGGCCTCTCTGCTAACATAATTTATGCACACATCTAATGGGGTTTACACCGGCGGGTGAATTATTCTTGTTGTTATTGCAAACATAAAGTAATACATTCCATTTTATCCTCTATCAGAATGTATAACATGTTTTGAGAAACACATTCTGTCCAGGAGGAGACGAAGCAGACTGCTGCAGCAAAGTGGAGACTGATCATACACCCCATATTATTAACACTAACCTATTAGCACATGTGCTTATTTTTGTCATTTTTAGACGTCTATCCTTGTTATGACGCAGTGGTGATGGACAGGCCTGAACAATAAGCGACTCATATGGTATTGGTTTGGCACACTCGAAATAGTATGTATTAGTATGGCATAGTGCCATAATATGTATAGTACTTTAATTTCTATGACTTTTTAGACTCTTATTTTAAGTAGTTCTATATACAGTTGCATTTAAAAGTGTACATACACTTGTAAAGAACATAATGTCATGGCTGTCTTGAGTTTCCAATAATTTGTACAACTCTTATTTTTTTGTGATAGAGTGATTGGAGCACATACCTGTTTGTCACAAAAAATATTCATGAAGTTTGGTTCTTTTATGAATTTATTATGAGTCTACTGAAAATGTGACCAAATCTGCTGGGTCAAAAGTATACATACAGCAATGTTAATATTTGGTTACATGTCCCTTGGCAAGTTTCACTGCAATAAGGCACTTTTGGTAGCCATCCACAAGCTTCTGGCAAGCTTCTGGTTGACATCACATGGACCAATATAAGAGCTTTTGGAGGAAAGTTCTGTGGTCAGATGAAACAAAAATGTAGCTGTTTGGCCACAATACCCAGCAATATGTTTGGAAAATAGGTGAGGCGTTTAATCCCAGGAACACCACCCTACCGTCAAACATGGTGGTGGTAGTATTATGCTCTGGGCCTGTTTTGCTGCCAATGGAACTGGTGCTTTACAGAAAGTAAATGGGACCGTGAAAAAACGGGATTACCTCCAAATTCTTCAGGACAACCTAAAATCATCAGCCCGGCGGTTGGGTCTTGGGCTAAGTTGGGTGTTCAAACAGGACAATGACCCCAAACACACGTCAAAAGTGGTAAAGGAATGGCTAAATCAGGCTAGAATTAAGGTTTTAGAATGGCCTTCCCAAAGTCCTGACTTAAACATGTGGACAATGCTGAAGAAACAAGTCCATGTCAGAAAACCAACACATTTAGCTGAACTGCACCAATTTTGTCAAGAGGAGTGGTCAAAAATTCCACCAGAAGCTTGTGGATGGCTACCAAAAGCACCTTATTGCAGTGAAACTTGCCAAGGGACATGTAACCAAATATTAACATTGCTGTATGTATACTTTTGACCCAGCAGATGTGATCACATTTTTAGTAACCCCATAATAAATTCATAAAAGAACCAAACTTCATGAATGTTTTTTGTGACCAACAAGTATGTGCTCCAATCACTCTACCACACAAAAATAAGTGTTGTAGAAATGATTGGAAACCCAAGACAGCCATGACATTGTTTTTTTCAACTGTATGTAAACTTTTTGATCGTGACTGTATTTATTTTGTGCAAGGAGGCGTCTGTCGTTAATTGTGAGAGGAGCGATCGCATTAATCCAATTACACATTTATCGTATATTACATGCCCGAATGTAGTTGCGGATGAGCGTGTGTGCTGTGGGTTTGACTTTTGGATCATTTTGAGTCTTTTAGTCCTTCCAAGAAGTTGAAATTTTAATCAATCCCTGTGAATAATTAATTGTGTCCAGTGTCCGCGACTTCCCCGCACGTTTAGGTCAATCAGTGTCATTTTGGCCAATCCATTTTTTCTTTGGTCGGCGCTCAAACGCGCACGTCAAATGTCTAATCCAAATTTTGTTCCCTGTGTAGAGAAAGCAAGAACAACAACGTGCAACAATAAAGCCATTTACTGCTCAAACAGCACAATTGTTGTCCTTCCGCATAGCTCGGAACTAAGGATGTCACAATATGAACATTTTGTTACAGCGGTATTGTTGAATGTGCTCAAAAATGACTTGAATACACACTGAAACCTTGAACACGATGTATTTTAAAAAATAAATACATCAATAAATCAATAGACACAAAATATACTTTTTTCGCAAAAGAAACATTAAATATTGTTTTAGGTTTTTAATAGCCTTATTTTTCTTCGAGTGTTAGAATGTTTATCTTCTTTTATTTTAATTTGTATAGGTTTAATTTATACATTTGAATATCTTAGTTACTAAAACAGTAATGTGTTTATACAAGTTTAATTTGGAGTATGTGGCTAACAAGCTAGCGCTAGTCATTCTGTAAGTTCATCAAAGTGTGGTTTTTAATCCCGTTTTTTTGATAATTAAAAAAAAAAAAGGTAATACTAACCGCTGGCAGTTTTAGCGCAGTTATCATTATTACCATTTATTGTTATATCCCTACTCAAACCTACACTACCGTTCAAAAGTTTGGGGTCACCCAAACAATTTTGTGGAATAGCCTTCATCTCTAAGAACAAGAATAGACTGTCGAGTTTCAGATAAAAGTTCTCTTTTTCTGGCCATTTTGAGCGTTTAATTGACCCCACAAATGTGATGCTCCAGAAACTCAATCTGCTCAAAGGAAGGTCAGTTTTGTAGCTTCTGTAACGAGCTAAACTGTTTTCAGATGTGTGAACATGATTGCACAAGGGTTTTCTAATCATCAATTAGCCTTCTGAGCCAATGAGCAAACACATTGTACCATTAGAACACTGGAGTGATAGTTGCTGGAAATGGGCCTCTATACACCTATGTAGATATTGCACCAAAAACCAGACATTTGCAGCTAGAATAGTCATTTACCACATTAGCAATGTATAGAGTGTATTTCTTTAAAGTTAAGACTAGTTTAAAGTTATCGTCATTCAAAAGTACAGTGCTTTTCCTTCAAAAATAACGACATTTCAATGTGACCCCAAACTTTTGAACGGTAGTGTATTTCATGTTCAGCACTAACCCTTTTCGGTAATGTAGTGTATAAACATTTAGCAACTGCACTGTTTTAATGAATTATAACTAATGATTTCATGAATTGATTATTAATGTTTAAGTGTTTCTTGTAAACTTAACCTCAAAATGCAAAAGTTTTCAACAAAAACTGGAAAATAATACTGTAATGATGTTGTATTCATTTAACACTATACTGACTTAAAAGTAGACCCTAGATGGCAGTGAAATCACATACTCAAATACCATTGTGACATTTCTGTGCTGTTTTAATTCATTGTAACTAATAATAATAATAACTAATTGTAATTACCTAATTGCGTCCTTACTTCCTAGTTTACATGTATTTATATACATATATATGTATGTATGTATGTATGTATGTACTGTATATATATATATATATATACATATATATATATATATATATATATATATATATACTTGTATTTATCCAGGTTAAGACAATTAAGAACATATAATCATTTGCAAGGCTGACCTAGCATAGAGGCAGCATTTTACATGTTAGAGATGTTGATGTGTGATGATCATTTACCAGCGCAAATTTCCAATATAACAGCTTAAAAAAGGCTCTCATCATGCTGGGGTTGCTAAAGGGACTTTTTCGGTTTTTATTCAAGTCAATGTATTCTGTTCCCATCGCTGCGGAATGTCGGTGTCGTACCGCATTCTTGCGATAAATATATGCAGAGCTTCTATATATACCGGTCGCCTCAACACATCCGTACAAGCTATTAAAATCTGCTTGTGATGATGGGAGGACAAAATTAATTATCCGGTTTACTTTGGAAAATCAAATACTTTGTTTTCCAGTCGGATCGTATTTTACATTTTGAAACATCCTAATGGGCAGCGACGGACATGAAGTCAACTTCAGACGTAATTTCACCTTGTTCACACAAATGGTTGAGGACTTGCTGATTCTGCAGGTCCAAAATAAAAAATAAAAATCATGTACTGGCATATTCTGGGCAGCTACAGTCATGGTCAAAAGTTTACATACACTTGTAAAGAACATAATGTCATGGCTATCTTGAGTTTCCAATAATTTATACAACTCTTATTTTTTGTGATAGAGTGTTTGGAGCACATACTTGTTGGTCACAAAAAACATTCATGAAGTTTGGTTCTTTTATGAATTTATTATGAGTCTACTGAAAATGCGACCAAATCTGCTGGGTCAAAAGTATACATACAGAAATGTTAATATTTGGTTACATGTCCCTTGGCAAGTTTCACTGCAATAAGGCACTTTTCAATTTTTGTTTCATCTGACATCACATGGACGAAGATAAGACCTTCTGGACGAAAGTTCTGTGGTCAGATGAAACAAAAATTGAGCTGTTTGGCCACAATACTCAGCAATATGTTTGGAGGAGAAAAGGTGAGGCCTTTAATCCCAGGAACACCAGGCCTACCGTCAAGCATGGTGGTGGTAGTATTATACTCTGGGCCGATAAAAAGGAGGAGTACCTCCAAATTCTTCAGGACAACCTAAAATCATCAACCCGGAGGTTGGGTCTTGGGCGCAGTTGGGTGTTCCAACAGGACAATGACCCCAAACACATGTCAAAAGTGGTAAAGAAATGGCTAGATCAGGCTAGAATTAAGGTTTTAGAATGGCCTTCCCAAAGTCCTGACTTAAACTTGTGGACAATGCTGAAGAAACAAGTCCATGTCAGAAAACCAACACATTTAGCTGAACTGCACCAATTTTGTCAAGAGGAGTGGTCAAAAATTCTACCAGAAGCTTGCCAGAAGCTTGTGGATAGCTACCAAAAGCGCCTTATTGCAGTGAAACTTGCCAAGGGACATGTAACCAAATATTAACATTTTGACCCAGCAGATTTGGTCGCATTTTCAGTAGACCCATAATAAATTCATAAAAGAACCAAACTTCATGAATGTTTTTTGTGACCAACAAGTATGTGCTCCAATCACTCTATCACAAAAAATAAGAGTTGTAGAAATTATTGGAAACTCAAGACAGCCATGACATTATGTTCTTTACAAGTGTATGTAAACTTTTGACCACGACTGTATATGGGGCAACAGGGGCCTGTGTCAAATACAAGTTTATACGAGGGCTGAGAAAGCAGGGCAGTGGTTTGTGTGTGTGTGTGTGTGTGTGTGTGTGTGTGTTTGTGTGTGTGTGTGTGTGTGTGTGTGTGTGTGTGTGTGTGTGTGTGTGTGTGTGTGTGTGTGTGCAACAGAATAAACTGTTTGTGGTTACGCACGGATTCGCAAAGATCTCGTAAAAGTCTGCGCTATTTCGCTGCACGATGGAGCCACAACCGCACGCCGGTGTGGATTGCCGACAAAGTTCCGTGGTGGCGCCATTCAGCTGCCGTTACGCATCCGGTGGAAATTCGGGGTTAGTACCTACTTGTGGAAATGTGTCAATAGTGAGTAGAACCAGGATAATAATCCAAAATCAGCAATATAAGATGAATTACTCTGTATTAGGTATAAACATTTGAGGCTAAAGTTCATACCACGGTGAACCTCTGCTTTTTGGGAGGCGTTTATTGAACATGATAGCGCCTCATGAGGCGTGTGGAAACCAAAGACCGCAGACTTTATCCAAAGCTCTGTTCCGTCCCCCTCACATCCCCCGGTGCCATCCCCGCCGGTCGCCAACGTCGAGCCCGCCAGCCCACAGACGAGGGACCAGCCGAGCCTTCCACCCTTCAGCGATGCGGCGCTCCGTCACACTGGCGTCGCACGACATTCTTTCCCACAGGCAGCCACATAGTTCCAGCGTCTCCTCATGCGAGGGGGCCTGGGACCGTGCAACAGGCGGGGGGCACTTCAAAGGCCGGCCGGCCCACAGCTGCAGCCTGTCGCTCCAGCAGCCAGCTCCAGTTTGTAATCATTATTAAAGGCTTGACCTCGGAGGCATCTCTGCCGCTGTTCACACCCCCTTTCCAGCCGCGATAACGCTGCATGACGCTCCTCTCAAGGCGACTCCTGTTACCCATCAGCGATGAGGCCGAGCCATTGTTTCATGCTGCTGTTGCGTGTTGGAGTGTGCCAAACATTTTTTCTGCGCCCTCTCATTGGCATAGCGGCTTGTAGGTGCACCGGTGACAGTGCCTGCACAATGAATTCTGCATATAAACACTAGTGATGTGCGGCTCGATACTGAAATATCGATACCGCCAATACCAGATCTTTATGCTCTAATAGCGATCCTCATATCAAAGTATCGATGCTGTTGATACTTGAGGTCGGTGGTGTCCAAACTTTTTCCACGAAAAATACTGAAGTCAAAGTATGCAAAGGCCATATTGATATTTTTTTATTTAAAAAAAAAAAAGCTAAAAGCAGATATTGGCAGCTTTGTATTATAGGTCCATCCATCCATCCATCTTCTTCCGCTTCGCGGGGGCAGCAGCTTAAGCAGGGAAGCCCAGACTTCCCTCTCCCCAGCCACTTCGTCCAGCTCCTCCCGGGAGATCCAGAGGCGTTCCCAGGCCAACCGGGAGACATAGTCTTCCCAACGTGTCCTGGGTCTTCCCCGTGGCCTCCTACCGGTCGGACGTGTATTATAGGTGACTAAGAGTTTTATTTTTGATTGATAGAACATTTCAGCTTTTCCTCATAACATACCATTTTGTTTGCTCTTTTTGCTTAGATTTTACAATATATTTTTTCCACATATAAAAATAGAATACAAATAATACCATTGTTTAACTGCAAAAACCTAGTGTGTCAAAAATTCTGCCTGTACAAAAATATTAATGTTCAGTTACACATTTGACAGTGTTTAATATGGTTGTTGTAATTTTTCCAATTAATTCATACATTAATCAGTTGGAAAAACAATCGATTTAGATTTGAACCAGCTAAACTTGGTTCATATTCTAAGTATATTTAATTTTCATTTCGAGAGTGTCTAATACAAACCCAAAACCAGTGAAGTTGGCACGTTGTGTAAATCGTAAATAAAAACAGAATACAATGATTTGCAAATCCTTTTCCACTTATATTCAATTCAATAGAATGCAAAGACAATATATTTAATGTTAAACTTCATTTTTTTTTCAAATAATCATTTTGTTAGAATTTAATGGCAGCAACACATTGCAAACAAATTTGCACAGGGGCATGTTCACCACTGTGTTACATGGCCTTTCCTTTTAACAACACTCAGTAAACATTTGGGAACTGAGTAGAGCAATTTTTTGAAGCTTTTCAGGTGGAATTCGTTCCCATTTTTTGCTTGATGTACAGCTTAAGTTGTTTAACAGTCCGGGGTCTCCAATTGAATATAGGTTGAAAAGGATTTGCAAATCATTGTATTCTGTTTTTATTTACGATTTACACAACGTGCCAACTTCACTGGTTTTGGGTTTTGTGTAATAGATCAGGGGTGTCTAAACTTTCTCCACCTAGGGCCGCATACTGAAAAGTCAGGCCATTTTGATATTTTTAATTTAAAAAAAAAAATGCTAAAAGCAGATATTTATATATATATATATATATATATATATATATATATATATATATATATATATATATATATATATATATATATATATATATATATATATATATATATATATATATATATATATATATATATATATATATATTTGAGACTAACCTTTGTGTTACAGGTGACTTATTTATTATTATTATTATTTTTTTTTGCTCATTTTCTTACATTTTGACCATTGTTTTTTAAATATATGTTATTTGAAAATACTCAACTTGTAAAATTTTAGCACACATGTTAAGTCTGCTAAAATGTTTTGATACTTTGTAACAAGTATCGGAAAAAAAGCCTGAGTTTTGATTCGGGTTGTAAGAGAAAATAAGTGGCATCGCACATCACTAATAAACACATTAGGAAAATCAGTTTTGACACCGGAAACTAGCTTGAAAAGATATCCAATGCAAAAGGTGGCACTTTACACCCCCTACTTTAAGGATTGTTAGTCCATTAGAATTATTTATGCAAAAGGCACAGCTAGGGGGGGATGTGGGGATGTTGCACCAGGGTCCCAAGCAATTTTCTTTTCCCGCTATTTAAATATGTAGGCTTTAAAAAAAGTTGTCATGGATGTCCATGTAAAATTAATATAGCTGTGAAACTTCAATAGGGTCGCTTGAATTGAATGAAGAATGTCTAAGACACCTGTGATGAGGTGGCGACTTGTCCAGGGTGTACCCCGCCTTCCGCTTGAATGCAGCTGGGATAGGCTCCAGCAACCCCGAAAGGGATAAGAGGTAGAAATGGATGGATGTCAAAGACACCTCTTATCAAAAATGCAAAATGGTTTGTTCCACTTGGATAGCGGCAAACCTACAGTAGCTTGGAACACTTCACTCAACACGGACGTCATAACGTCATCAATGCTCACCTTTCAGCATTCACACACGGCACTGGTATTTGGAACAATAATGAGGTGATAGAAGAAAGATAAAGATATTGTGATATGGGCACACAAACAAAACATTGGCCCTGCATGGGACCTCTATGGCAGTGTTTTTCAACCACAGTGCCGCGGCACACTAGTGTGCCTTGAGATACAGTCTGGTGTGCCGTGGGAGATTATGTAATTTCACCTATTTGGGTTAAAAATATTTTTTTGCAAACCAGTAAGTATAGTCTGCAAATTATGTGTTGTTGAGTGTCGGTGCTGTCTCGAGCTCGGCTGAGTAAGTGTGTAATACTCTTCCATATCAGTAGGTGGCAGCCGGTAGCTAATTGCTTTGTAGATGTCGGAAACAGAGGGAGGCAGTGTGCAGGTAAAAAGGTATCTAATGCTTAAACCAAAAATAAACAAAAGGTGAGTGCCCCTAAGAAAAGGCATGGAAGCTTAGGGAAGGTTATGCAGAACTAAAACTGAACTGGCTACAAAGTAAACAAAAACAGAATGCTGGACGACAGCAAAGACTTACTGTGAAGCAAAGACGGCGTCCACAAAGTACATCCGAACATGACATGACAATCAACAATGTCCCCACAAAAGGATTAAAACAACTTAAATAGCCTTGATTGCTAAAACAAAGCAGGTGTGGGGAATAGCGCTCAAAGGAAGACATGAAACTGCTACAGGAAAATACCAAAAAAAGAGAAAAAGCCACTAAAATAGGAGCGCAAGACAAGAACTAAAACACTACACACAGGAAAACAGCAAAAAACTCAAAATAAGTTACGGCGTGATGTGACAGGTGGTGACAGTACACCTACTTTGAGACAAGAGCTATATCGATGCATGCTTGGTTCAGGTTTAAAGTCATATCCAACAATTGCGACAACGACTTTTTATCGTCAACTAAGTTCTGATTTTTAATGATTTCTGCTGGTGGTGTGCTTCTGGATTTTTTCAACACAAATGTGCCTTGGCTCAAAAACGGTTGAAAAACACTGCTCTATGGCACTATTGCTGTTCATGGAAACACTGGTAACTGTCTTCCTTGCAACAGGCAACAGTTAAAGGCTTAACAGCAGGTTGTTATTTTACTTTCTGATATGTGATTAAGGAAGACTTTACTGGTACAGTTCACCCAACATGTCAAACCTGCTCCCTTGTGTCAGGATAAAATGCGTCCGTTCTCGCTTTTCCACAACATTATTCGCCTAAACTCATTCCGAAATATCTGTTTGTTTTTATTCAATAAGGAGGAAACCGACGAGCGATCATTTCCGTGCGGGCATTGAAACACCTGTATGTGTAGCGCTCAGATTGTAAACAGAGTGCTCATAAAATAAAGACTTGTGCACATCCTGCTGAGACGCCAGTAATGCGAGGTGATAATAATCATCAGAAGCACAATGCCCTCACGCTGCAGTTATGCTTAGCATCTACAAACAGATGTTAATGTGCCAATATGGCCTCAATGCCTTTTTATTCCCCGTGCCCATGTGACGCTGTTGATTCACCTCAAAACAAGATCAAGAGTAATATCAGGCCACCATTGGGTGGGAGGGATCTCCATTCACCAGGTGTGCTCGATAACCCTTCATTAAAGATTCCTCTCGCTCTACGACATCCAACTCTACGGCGGCAAACTACCTGCAGTGCTGTACTTAATAATCAATCTGCGCAATAACTCACCGGATTTTATTGGCGTCGCTTGACGCGCTAACACGCAGACGGGGGTTTTAAACGCTGACATTCTCTCCAACAATGTTTGGCTCCGGTTGCACGGGCAATAAATCTCGGCTGCACCTTTGTGTCAGATAGGCAGGTTGCAAGCTACGCGGTCGTAATTGCATAGTTTTGCCATGAAGACAGATTATTTTAATGTACGATGTTTACAGTCATCCTCGTTTCTGATGCCAGCAAATGACACGCTCGCTTTGTTGTGTTTTTAGCTATCCGGGCCTTTTTAACGGAATATTACCATATTTTCCAGAGTTATTCAAGCCGCACCCACCAAATTTGACAAGACATAAGTATGTTTACATATACACTATATTGCCAAAAATGTTTGGCCACCTGCCTTGACATATGAACTTGGAGTGCCATCCCATTCCTAACCCATAGGGTTCAGTATGATGTCGGTCCACCTTTTGCAGCTATTACAGCTTCAACTCTTCTGGGAAGGCTGTCCACAAGGTTGCAGAGTGTGTTTATAAGAATGTTCGACCATTCTTCCAAAAGCGCATTGGTGAGGTCACACACTGATGTTGGTCGAGAAGGCCTGGCTCTCAGTCTCCGTTCTAATTCATCCCAAAGGTGTTCTATCGGGTTCAGGTCAGGACTCTGTGCATGCCAGATCCACACCAGACTCTGTCATCAATGTCTTTATGGACCTTGCTCTGTGCACTGATGCACAGTCATGTTGGAAGAGGAAGGGGCCCACTCCAAACTGTTCCCACAAGGTTGGGAGCATTGAATTGTCCAAAATGTTTTGTTATCATGGAGCAATCAATCAATGTTTATTTATACAGCCCTAAATCACAAGTGTCTCAAAGGGCTGCACAAGCCACAACGACATCCTCGGTTCAGATCCCACATAAGGGCATTCAAAGTTCCTTTCAGTGGAACTAAAGGGCCAAGCCCAACTCCTGAAAAACAACCCCACACCATAATTCCTCCTCCACCAAATTTCACACTCGGCACAATGCAGTCTGAAATGTAGCGTTCTCCTGGCAACATCCAAACCCAAACTCATCCATCAGATTGCCAGATGGAAAAGTGTGATTCATCACTCTAGAGAATGCGTCTCCACTGCTCTAGAGTCCAGTGGCGACGTGCTTTACACCACTGCATCCAACGCTTTGCATTGGACTTGGTGATGTATGGCTTGGATGCAGCTGCTCGGCCATGGAAACCCATTCCATGAAGCTCTCTGGGTACTGTACGTGGGCTAATTGGAAGGTCACATGAAGTTTGGAGCTCTGTAGCAACTGACTCTGCAGAAAGTCTTTGCACTATGCGCTTCAGCATCCGCTGACCCCTCTCTGTCAGTTTACGTGGCCTACCACTTGGTGGCTGAGTTGCTGTTGTTCCCAAACTCTTCCATTTTCTTATAATAAAGCCGATAGTTGACTTTGGAATATTTAGGAGCGAGGACATTTCGTGACTGGATTTGTTGCACAGGTAGCATCCTCTGACAGTTCCACGCTGGAAATCACTGAGCTCCTGAGAGCGGCCCATTCTTTCACAAATGTTTGTAGAAACAGTCTCCATGCCTAAGTGCTTGATTTTATACACCTGTGGCCGGTCCATGTAATTAAGACACCTGATTCTGATAATTTGGATGGGTGGCCAAATACTTTTGGCAATATAGTGTGTATACCAGTAAAAATGATTTTGTAAATGTTTATTTACATACCTAATTGTTTCCAAACAGTGCCTGGCACACCACAGTAAAGGGGCTGATCAAAAAAACAGAAGTCATCATCTTGGACCCACTTAGCTGCGGAAGCTAGCTCTCCAATCAGCAAAACAGACTAAATAACTCCACGGTGAGGTTTTGGGGAATTTACGAAACAAACAATACAAAAATAATGCCATATAACTTAACACTAACACAGACACTTGTAATTGTGTTAGCACATTTGCTAATGCTAACAACGCTAGCTTGATTACATTACAATAGCATGTAGAAATATGAATGAAAACACTCCTACAGACATCACACATCGGATGGTTGAGCAAGTATGAATTGCTTTTTGCTATATTGTAAAACTTACAAACATTGCTTGGACTGATGAATGAAGAATCCTTCCGAGCAGAAACTCTATGGACAAATACTTCAAGTTTAAAGAACAAGACAGGAATTTTATTTTCAACCCTAAGCACCTGGAGTGAGTGAACCTGTCCAAAAGATGGTGCCATAGCACAAACACTAACTCATCTTTTTGGTGTTTCTGTCGGTGTTCTATAAAAAATATTTGCTGAATACAAAACATTATGGCTGTTTGCAAAGAAAAATCCATAAATTAACTGCGCATTTTATAAGCCGCTGGGTTCAAAGCGTGGGAAAGAAGTTGCGGCTTATAGTCTGGAAAATACGGTAAATTTCATGCAATGCCATTATTTATTGTCATGGTCATACAGCAAAACCTTTGGGTTCATGTCCTAGAGCAGTGTTTCTCAACCATAAGCTATTGTGGGGCCAAGAGGGCCATCAAAAGATATTTGTTTTTCAGCTGTGGTCCTTGTGGGCAGCGGTTGTCAGTTGTAATACAATTTTTCACCACTTGTGGCAGTAATGACAATATCAAATGACAATATTTTCATTTGCACTTAAATTTTTTGACAGTACAATTTAGAAACATATGTATTATTATTATCATTTCAGCACTGCATAATTGTATGTAATTTTTTTTTCTTTTAGTTTTTATGAGTCCCTTCTTTTGCAGAATATTTGATTGGTATTTATTTTCGTAATCAGCCTGACCTAAGCCTTAATAACAATATTTGTGATTAATACATAGTTTCATAGCATTTGACTAGGTTAATCCTGTTAAAATGTTAGTAGGTAAGATATAATTACTGATTATGATTACAAAATCAAAAGTATGATGACTAATTTTGTGATAATATTTGGGTTGGCCCCGGGCCCCTCTGTAATGGAAAAGTTGGGCGGTGCCATCTTAGAAAAAAAACAAACAAAAAAAAAAAAAATGGTATTATTATTTCTCGTCTTTCGAGCAATCGAAAGAAGGTTGACATTGTGAGAATGCTGTGTGTTCCGAAAACTGCACACCGGCTGAAATCAAAATACAAAAATGGATACCAAACAAAACCATAACAGATTAGCGTTTGAAAAGATAGTCGCTGCAATGACACATAAAACTTTAGAAGAAGTAGGTGCCTCTGATTACCACCAAGGTAATAATTTGTGTAATTTACAACAAAATGTGTTTATACAGTGTAACCTGCCCATAGCCAGATTAGAGTTTCACATGAAAATTATGTAATATTTGGTCTGCAAACTTTTACATTTAAATATGCCAGCAATCACAAAGGATACAAAAGGCTTTGACTCTTGTTTGACTACTCAATTTATTATTAAAACACAGTCCCTCACCATCCCCGACCTGTGGGGCCAGTGTGTTGTAGTCGGCGGCTGCTGCTGCTCCCCGCCATTTTTACAGCAAAATGATCGCCTACATCAGGGGTGTCCAAAGTGCGGCCCGGGGGCCATTTGTGGCGCACAGATCATTTTTTTTAACGGCCCCACGGCTCATTCTAAAAATATGATAAAAAAAAAATTAAAACATAAAATGTGGTATAAAAGAGCAAACAGGTGAAATGTAACAAGAAAATGTTGCAATGTTTACTCTAATAACACAAAGCTGCCATGCAGGCTGTTTCTTTTTTTTGAAAAATAATAATGAATCAAAATCAATGTCATTATGAATTATTGACCTATTCAAGGCTCCAATTACATCACATTCAATATTCCACTTTGAGATATTCTTTGGGAAAAATGTTGCATATTTTGTGTTTGCCATAAAAAAAAAACTAAGCTGTTTTTTTAAAGAAGGGCCTAAAACGAACAAACAAAAAACATAAACAAAAATAAAACTTATAATTGACAGATAGACCTGAAGATGATCTCGAGATTATTGTGTTTAAAGTATAAAACAATAGAAAAACATTTAAATATATTTTTTTAACAATTTAGTGAGTAGAACCCTTTTGTATCCCCAATCATTTTAGTGTGATTTTTTTTTTTTTTTTTTAAGTGTCATTGCCCAAAAAATAATAATGAATTAAAATCAATGTTATGAGTTATTGACCTTTTTAAGGCTCCAATTATTATATAATCTCAAATATTCCACTTAAAAATGTTATTGGGTGAAAATATTGCATATTTTGTGTTTTTTCCATCAAAAAATGGGTTTTCTTTGACAGAAAGAGCATACAACTTAAATCTTTAACAACTTTATATTGACAGATAGACCTAATGTTGATCTAGAGATTTAAACCTTGAACAATAATAAAAATAATATTACTAAATAATGACACATTTTTAATATTTCTTTTGGTTTGATCAAGCCTGAGTGGAGGCCTAAATGTATATTTTTTATACATATATTAATGCAGCTGAGATAGGCTCCAGCACTCCCCGCCACCCCAAAAGGGACAAGCGGTAGAAAATGGATGGATGGATGTATTGTTTTTTTAAAATAAAAAATATCAAAATGGCCCCCACTTACTTTGATTTTTCAGTATGCGGCCCTCAGTGGAAAAAGTTTGGACACCCCTGGCCTACATAAATGAATAGACGTCCTCACAAATATTAATATGAATATGTAGCATTAAATCCCGTGTCGAAAAAGTGAATTTTGTGCCCTTGCCTTGATCTTTTTACATCGCTGAAATCGAATGTTCGCAAAGGCCAAAAGACCACCTTTACAGGTATGTTCCGCCAAAGTATCCACAGCATGTAGAAATGTCGGCCATGAAGTTTCCACAATCAGCTCACTCTTGATACATCTCAACTTTGCCAAGAAAAATGTTTTACACCAGGTTTTTGTGTGTACGCGTGCTTAATACATGATGCCCCAGGTGCGTATGAGGTGTTTTAGACAAGCAGGTTTACGCTGCCATCTAGTGTACGGTAGTGTTGTCCCGATACCAATCATTTTGGTACCGGTACCAACATTATTTCGATACTTTTCGGTACTTTTCTAAATAAAGGGCACCACAAAAAATTGCATTGTTGGCTTTATTTGAACAAAAAATCTTAGGGTACATTAAACATTTGTTTCTTATTGGAAGTTTGTCCTTAAATAAAATAGTGAAAATACAAGACAACTTGTCTTTTAGTAGTAAGTAAACAAACAAGGGCTCCTAATTTAGCTGCTGATGTATGCAGTAACATATGTCATTTTACATTCTATTATTTTGTTATTATTATCAAGTGGTAGAAAATGAATTATTAATCCACTTGTTCATTTAATGTTAATATCTGCTTGCTTTGTCTTTTAACATGTTCTATCTACACTTCTGTTAAAATGTAATAATCACTTATTCTTCTGTTGTTTGATACTTTACATTAGTTCTGGATGATACCACAATTGTGGGTATCAATCCGATACAAGGTCATTACAGGATCATACATTGGTCATATTCAAAGTCCTCATGTGTCCAGGGACATATTTCCTGAGTTTATAAACATAATTAAAAAAAAAAAAAAACGAGATAAGATGTTGTGATGCCAAAAAAATCGACGTAATCATAGTAGTATCGACTAGATACACTACTGCACTTGGTATCATTACAGTGGATGTCAGGTGTAGATCCACCAATGGCGTTTGTTTACATTTTGACGCCGGTGAGCTACGGTGTGTAGTGAAGCATGTTTAGCTATTCCTCGTCCTGCATGGATGATACTTGTAAGAAACGCACTTTATTTGTCGCCATGGAGGTGAGGATTAGTGATTTAGAAGTAGCTAAAACACTGCCAACTGGGGCTGGACGTTAGCCTCTAGCTAGCTAGCCATGTCTTAAAGCACATATTCCGGTGGGCGTTTCAGTGTTAATATGTATTACCAAAATGTATGTTATTACTAAAAGTACCAAAAATTGGTACTTTCCCAGGTACCAGGAATTGGTACCGTATCGGTTCAAGGTACCCACCGCAAGCATGAGTCACTTCCACATTTCTTAGGGTAACTTATTGCATAAAGGTGAAGTTAAACTTCACCTTTATCATTAGTTTTTAAGCCAAAATGTGTCCGTTCTCCCTTTTCTGTCTACACACTGTGTCTGCTTGTAAGTACTCCGTGATTGTGCACTGCCGAACATGCTTGTCTGCTCATAAACCAGCAATGACACGACGTGACGATGAAGAGGGAGCGGGGGGTGGCGAAACGATACTTTTCAGAGGCGGTATAGTACCGAATATGATTCATTGGTATTGCGGTACTATACTAATACCGGTATACCGTACAACCCTAGTGTACGGAGTTGTAAACACAAGCAGTCCCATCATAAATTGTTTATGAGCCAGTGTATCAGGTGAGTATAGTATTTATGTCGGCCCAAATTGATTTGTGGTGCCACTTACATGAATGTACGGAAAACTGCTGACTCACCAAAGAGTGATCAACAGAATGATTCAATGGAAGCTCACGAGACAAACATGTCTCAGGTTTCCTGTTCAAACATTTTCTGATTGTGTTTAGTACGAGATTCGGCATTCAGACTATTGCGCGCCTCATGCCAATTAGAAGTAAAAGGATATGATTTAATGCGCCCTGCGCCATCGCAGCTATTCTGTAGAATCACAGTAAAGACACAACAGGCTCCCTCTGGGTTAAGCGGACAGGGTGCTGACAGATCTAAACAGATGCCAAAGCCCCTCCGCCAACCCCCTTCAGTCGACTCCTTTTTTTTTTTTTTTTAAGTCCTCCCTTGTTTTGTTGATTTGTTTATTTTTGGTTTCCACACAATCAAGAGCCTATTGAGCGTGTAAAGGAGCCGCAGAGTAGACATAATATGGTGGTGGCAATTGAACGACAGGGACGAGACCCCCCACCACCCCACCCGAGCTGAATGCCAGGAATGGCTCGCGGGAGTGAAGGGTCCCAGCGGCACGAGCCGCCGACACTTAACAAGCGCCTTGCAGTTGTCCTCGGCCTTGACCCCGTCTCGTCTCAAGGCGTGTACACAGCAAAAGCCTCAGGGATGTGATCGGGTTTATTATGGTGTACAGGACTAATGTCCGTGAAGTGTTGTCTTTTTGGAGACATGTGGTTTTCTAGGGTTGTACTGTATACCGGTATTGGTATAGTACCGCGATACTAATGAATCATATTTTGTTACTATACCACCTCTGAAAAGTACCGGTCCACCACCCTCCCACTCCCCCGTCGTCGGCATGTCGTGTCGTTGCTGGTTTACGAGCAGACGAGCATGTTCGGCAGTGCACAATCACAGAGTACCTACAAGCAGACACAGCGTGTAGACAGAAAAGGGAGAAGGGACGCATTTTGGCTTAAAAACTAACGATAAAGGTGAAGTTATAACACTGAAACGCCCTCAGGAAGAGGTGCTTTAAGACATGGCTAGCTAGCTAGCGGCTAAAGTTCAGCCGCAGTTGGCAGTGTTTTAGCTACTTCTAATCAGGGGGTCAAAATGTAAACAAATACCATTGGTGGATCTACACCTAACATCCACTGTAATGATATCAAAGTACAGGTGTGTATCTAGTCGATACTATAATGATTACATCGATATTTTTGGGCATCACAACATCTTCTTTCGTTTTTTGTTTTTTTAATTTATATTATATTTATAAACTCAAGAAATATGTCCCTGGACACATGAGGACTTTGAATATGACCAACGTATGATCCTTTAACTACTTGGTATCAGATTCATACCCAAATTTGTGGTATGATCCAAAACTAATGTAAAGTATCAAACAGAAGTATAAGTGATTATTACATTTTAACAGATGTGTAGATAGAACATGTTAAAAGAGAAAGTAAAGGCAGATATTAACAGTAAGTGAACAAGTAGATTAATCATTCATCTTCTACCACTTGTCCTTAATAATTTTGACAAATTAAGAGAAAATGACACAATATGTTACTGCATACGTCAGCAGTATTTGTTTGTTGACTTACGACTAAAACACTAGTTGTCTAGTATGTTCACTATTTTATTTAAGGACAAACTTGCAATAAGAAACAAATGTTTAGGGTACCCTAACATTTTTTTTGTTCAAATAAAGCCAATAATGCCATTTTTTGTGGTCCCCTTTATTTAGAAAAGTATCCAAAGGTACCGAAAAGTATAGAAATAGTTTGGGTACCGGTACCAACACTAAGTTGTATCATGGCGTCTTGTTTCCACACCTAAGTAGGCTTTGTGTGCTGAGTAACATGACACATTCTCACCACTGGGGGTGCTGTAGGACTCCTGCACGGAATCGGTAGGCTGGCGTTTTCATGCAGGACAATAACCTATAAAAGCAACCGCATCATGACAAGTTATTTTCCGCACCATCTCTAAAATGTGCTCGTTTCAAAGCGTGTGATCCACCTTGTGTTTTGAAACCGTCCACTGATACGTGCCATGTCTTCACAATGCACCACATTGATGCAGGTGAAAAGAACAGCAAGTGACTAACGGCTAACTTGTTGTGGTATTTTTAATGTTCTAGGCGCTGTAAAATTCCAGGCAGAGTCAAGCCAGGGCCCGACATGCCTGAAATCAAGAAAGTATTTCCACATGAATAAACTGCAGCTTCTGAAACAGTAAGTACAATTTGCATGTTGTAACTCTTTCATTTTAGTCTTTTTTTCAACTCTAAATCTGGTAATGCACACATTGAACTACCCAAAATGTTTATTGGCCCATCTCAGGCAACTGCATTTCAGTTTTGTACAAGGTTCCTATGCCGATTCATTTGGGGAACAAGACTGAAAGTAACACAAGTGAGTTTTAGCAAAGAATCAGAAAAAAACATAAATGCAACAAAAACACATTTTTGCTAATGAACATAGAAATATTGTTAAATATACGAACGATCAATAGATGGACATACTTGTTTCTGAATGATGCAACCTCCTGAGGATCATGTGACCTATGGAATATTCTACATATTTCAGATGGGGTAATTTGTTAGGGTAGTAACAGGAGTGAAATCCCAAGAAAATCATCAAAGTGTGAATTTTACCTACAGTAAATTGTTTAGTTTTTTTTCCTGAAGAAAATGTACTTAAAATATAGTTGTATGGAGGGCCAAACTAAATATATATTTAAATAATGACTTGGAAATAATTGGAAATAAATACTGACTTTGATTGCTAAATTTGACAGATAATGTAAAATAAATAATGAAGCGCTGACAAGAGCTTGTAAAAAGTCTAGTAAAAAAAAAAAAACATCTTTAAATAATTGCATAAATATGTACTTCATTGATTAAATCATTCATTCCTAACTTAATTAATCAAATCCTAAAATAATGATTTAAATAATGAAATAATGAAACCACTAGTTAAAAAAATATATTTCAAATGTGTCATTGAAGATGTGTAATTAATTAATTTATTGTACATTTATTAAATAAATGCCACATTTGATAATACATTTATGAATTTAATTCCATGTATAATTAATTGATAATGATGTAATTAATTATTCAAATATGTATTTATTTAGTTTTGTCCCATTTGGCACTGCATATGATAAGTAGTAACACAAAATAAGTCAAAATAAGTAATACATAATACAAAGGGGAAACAATTCAAAACAAAATTCCTAGTGAATTCTATTTTCGCAAGCACGGACAGGCATTAAATGCCTTTTTTAAATGCTCAACATTTTAAACTGTATTTATGAAATGTGCAACCAGATTAATTTGCAAGACACACGCTTTGTAAAAAAACATATTTTTCTGATTTTTTTCCCATGCATGTATTGATTGTATTTTCTGCAGGACCCAATTAGCATCGATTCAGTATCGTTGCCCAAAAATCCTAAATTGACCAAAAAAATGTCTTAAAAGAACAGCCTTCATGCATGACACATGCGACACCTTCAATGCTGCATGTTTTGTTTGGCTTTATTAGTGGTCTTTATTTTAAAATCTTAACAAGGGCTGTTAACAAAATAAGCATTATGCAAAGATAGTCAGCTGACAGGAAGTTTGTCACATCACTTGCTATTCAAGGTTCCATTATAATATTTGTACTCTTTTTTTTAAATTTTTTTTTATTTTTTATTTTTTTTACTTAAAGCGGTACCTTGGTTTTGGGAACTAACAGAGGTGGGACCAAGCCATTGCTTTGCAAGTCACAAGTAAGTCTCAAGTCTTTGCCCTCAAGTCTCGAGTCAAGTCCCGAGTCAAGACAGGCAAGTCCCGAGTCAAGTCCAAAGTCAAGACTGGAAAGTCTCAAGTCAAGTCCTAAGTCCTGCATTTTGAATTTCGAGTCATTTCAAGTCCTTTTAACCACAGACTAATATATTTACACAGATTGTGTATGCTTTTAAAACGCTGTATTTATTTATTAAAACAAGTGCATTTGAAATTGCAGGAAAAAAAATAGTGCTGACATTGCACTTCATAATAGCACTATTATCCAGTCATTTTAAACATTTAACTCATTCCTTTACAGAATAAACACATTTGAAAAAACAAGTGCAACTGTACTTATTTGCACACAAGTGTTAACATTGTATTTCCATGGCATATTGCATTGTAACTAGTTCCACAGCAGTTTCTATCCTGTTCTTACCTGATCTCATTGATCTCATCTCATACTGAATGTGTGTTGATGTGTGCGTACATATGAAAAACATAACAAAAACATGAACAAAACAATGAACAGAGTTGTACATTTTAGATGTCAGGGCCCTATGCAATATGTACACATATTCTTAATATAGTATACATTTTAACTGACCTTTATTTGACTATGTTTGTGTTTTTGTAGGTGGCTAAAATACGCGGTGCTGCTGATCGCGTCTAACGTTACGTTACTGTGTGTGATACATTGATTAACGTAATGTTATGTATAGGTACCTCATGCAGCCCTGCTTAAAAAAAATCACTTGACAAAAAGTATGAATAAGGTTAGCGAACTGCAGTGGACGCAACAGATTGCCGTGTTTGCAATGACGTTATAACCATAGACATCTTATAAGTACACGCAGCATTGGCTGCTGTGACACGAGCAATTTGGCCGCCTTCTTGAAGTGGTGATGAGGAGCCGGCGAGCAGCCTAAACTGACAGTTGACAGGTAGAAAACAAAGATGGTGTTCAGCATTTTCTTGCTCAAATGAGCGGACTGTTGAAAATAGGAATCGGGTGATTACTTTTCACAAGTAAGATTTAACATTAATGTACTATTGGTTGTATTTTATGAAAATAATATTACCACAGAGTTGAGAAGGAGCAAAGATCTTTAATATTTGTATGTGAAAATCACAAAGAAATCTTCTGGGGGAGGATGACCCCCCTACAGAGGTTTGGTTTACAAACTTTCAGCCCCACCTAAAACAAAATTCACCAGCCGCCACTGATTATGATGCATTCTCATTTTAGGCAAAATATAAGACAATACTTTCTTAACAGTATAATTGTAACCAGGAATAAGTCTTCAAGTAACAATATTCAAATACTAACATTGTTGGGTAAGACAGAATTTGGTTTTATTCTGAATCTAGTGAAACAGATTGGTGGTTTTAGCTGATATAAAGACTTACAGGTGTTTATATATGTTTATGTTGAAGTATTTGGCAGATGCTTTTATCCAAAGCGACATACATAAAAAATACATATAAAACAATGACTGTAAACATGATCATTTAAGGGAAGAATGTAATACAAAATATTAATACAAAGTGTCAAGACAGAATAAACTCTCTGCTGCTGCAGCAACAGAGATACAGTCTATAAGATATATAGATATCTAATGTTTTCATACATTGTTTATGTAGGATGTACGCATGTATATATAACCTAATCATATTGTTTCTTCAATTTAAAAATAGCTGACCGTTTTTTTCCCCTTTCTCTGGGATTATATTACCAGTTTTGATCTCGGACGTCTGGTCACTTATAGCGTATAAGAATATTATATTACTGTTAAGCAAACTATGAATAATAAAACACGCCAAAACATGTGTCCTTTATCATAGCTACACGTATGACAAAAAAGCGCGTGAAAATCAGTGGTACCCTTGTCCGTTTCCTACTCGGATGTACGGAAACAACAGGTAGGAACTAATGTGTAGGACTGTATAAAGACAATAAATCACAAAATATAACAAATGTGCTCTTTAAAAATTTTATTTTGGTCCAATATTTACTGCATAGCATAAATGCATTTCCATACCTAAATAAGAATAACAGATAACAATTAAATGTTATACAGACCATGTAACTTCCCGGCAGTAAACCTTCAAAGAAAAATGTTCTTCACATGTTCCTCTATCTACATTTTCACATTTTGCACTATTTTGTTACATCTGTAATTTAGCATTTTATACACAGTCAATATTTTTGCACCTTAATTTAAAGAGGTTATTGGTAAGTGTTTTTTTGTTAAGTGCTTTTAAAATGTTGTTTTAAATTGATTGAGTGTTTTCCATGGTTGTGTTGACATTTCTTTTCTGTCTTGATAATTGAGGGAATTATAATCAGACAAAAGTTAAATTTGAAATAAAAGTGTTAACATTTAATATATTTTTGTCCTGATTAGGGTTGTACGGTATACCGGTATTCGTATAGTACTCCGACACTAATGAATCATATTCGGTACAATACCGCCTCTGAAAAGTACCGGTCCCGCACCACCCCCGTACCTGAATGTAAACAAACGCCATTGGTGGATCTACACCTAACATCCACTGTAATGACACCAAGTACAATAGCGTATCCAGTCGATACTACTATGATTACGTTGATATTTTTTGGCATCACAACATCTTCTTTCGTTTTTTTAAAATTCATATTATGTTTATAAACTCAGGAAATATGTCCCTGGACACATGAGGACTTTGAATATGACCAATTTAATGTAACGACTTGGTATCGGATTGATACCCAAATTTGTGGTATCATCCAAAACTAATGTAAAGTATCCAAATAACAGTAGAATAAGTGATTATTACATTTTAACATAAGTGTAGATAGAACATGTTAAAAGAGAAAGTAAGCAGATATTAACAGTACATGAACAAGTATATTAATAATTCATTTTCTACCACTTGTCCTTAATAATTTTGACAAAATAATAGAATGATAAATGACACAATATGTTACTGCATATATCAGCAGCTAAATTAGGAGCTTTTGTTTGTTTACTTACTACTAAAAGACAAGTTGTCTTGTATGTTCACTATTTTATTTAAGGACAAACTTGCAATAAGAAACATGTTTAATGTACCTTAACATATTTTGCTAAAATAAAGCCAATAATGCAAGTTTTTGTGGTCCCTTTATTTAGAAAAGTACTGAAAAGTACCAAAAAGTATCAAAATCATTTTGGTACCGGTACCAATATATTGGTATCGGGACAACACTAGTATAGGGTCTATAAGAGGCTACTTAGGAAGGAGGTGTTTCCATTGTTCAATTTTTATAAGCGAGCGTAAGTTGGTAAGTAAGGGAGATTAGTTATATTCCTCCCGTTCGGCTCTCATAAACAAGTTCTAAGGACGTATTATTGTTCCGAGCACCATCTTAACTGGTTAAGCCTTTTTTACGCCTGTATGGTCGTTTAAAATTGTCGCCTGCTCATCATAAGGAGACGATTTTCAATATAGTACTACGGGTTGCTATAGAATCATGTCGACACTGCATGGTATGCTGCATGAGACGATGTAGGACACGATAACGGGAGGAAAGAAACAGCTGACTATCCGGGATCAACCGAGATCAAAGATTCACGGATCCACAAAAAAAGAAATCGGTGTTGTTGACACGGGGGCGGGGGTCTTCATATCAAAACGTTGATGCTTCCCAAAGCTGCACCGGTAACGACAAACGCCCGGCGTGCCAAGTTAATGTGGTGGAGGTTTGCCAACCGCGGACTACGTTGCAAACTGAGCCGCCCTGTTCTCCGTCGCCCCCCCGAGGAATACACAAAATGCCGGCCGAGCGTTTAGAAAACGTGGCTTTTAATGTTTCCTTAATTGAGGGACATTAATCAATTGTGCTCCATCAGCAGAGGCTAAGATGGCCTGTAAGCATCTGCCCACCATCCAGCTCTGAGACCAGCTGGCCCCTCAACCCACGCTCTGCTGCAAGAAATCACTTTTGACTCCATCCATCAAAGCTACATTAATATTCCATCCTAAGCTGCCCGCTGCTTGGACTGCACTCATGGGCTTAATTACACGTCGGCCTTGCCAGTGGAAGGTGACCGCAGAGAGCGCGGCAACTGTCAGTGGCCATACACTTATACCCCATCTGGGACTGGAGGGACTCTTTCGGGATTGTCTGTCCGCTCTGGCTCGTACATACCGCCTACAAAGGACGTGAGGCGGGGGTTAGGTATCAGAAATCGGGGACAATGGCAACAACTGCGCATCTAATTTAGCTCCTTGTTTATCGCAAGTTTGTAATCAGATCCGGCACACAATGGTGCTGAGCACAATGGAATGGTGATCAGGGAGCTATTGTTTTTCAAGCTAATTAGCCCCTGAGTCCCCATCCCGGAGTTAAATGTGGCTAAAAGTGGCGTACGCCGCTTGTACGGTTTTAAAAAAAGAGCCCTACAAGTTCGTCTAATTTAGGGACGTGTTACATGATGGCCTAGTTATCTGTTCGGTACACTGCTGTGTAAAAATGGACTTCAAACATTACCTGTGCTATAGGGTGGACATATTGTGATTACCAAAAACCGAGTCAATCAGCAATGAGATACTCAATTGATAGCCAGAGATAACTACATTTTTTTTGGACATGTGAATATACGAGATTACAGCCACTGGCTAATTTACATCTCCAGTCCCTCCGCAAATTGATGGTAAAGTTAGGACAAACACATTCAGATTATAGTACACATTAACAATATTAAAATGTAAAATTCCAAAACATTGTGTATAATTTCAATACATTTAAAAAATGTCCCCTCTCTGTTTGGGTAAAACATTGTTACATTACATGTGGCACATTGGAAGATTGGCCGTGCCAGCAATCTGAGGGTTCCTGGTTCGATCTCCAGCTTCTACCAACTTTGTCCTTGAGCAAGACACTTCACCCTTGCTCCTGATGGGTCGTGGTTAGTGCCTTGCATGGCAGCTGCCGCCATCAGTGTGTGAATGGGTGAATGTGGAAATAGTGTCAAAGCGCTTTGAGTACCTTGAAGGTAGAAAAGTGCTATACAAGTATAACCCATTTACCATTTATGGATAATAAAATACCCACATGCCTTGAATATTAATTTCTATGGTGCAAAAGAAACCTTTTTAAATCTCTGGATTAAATTCAGAAACATTATTTTCTATCATTATTAATATAAATCAGTGATTCTCAAACTGTAGTATGTGGGCTCCATCTAGTGGTGCGTCAAAGAATCACTTGATTAAAGTACAGTGTTTTGTTTTCCCGTATTCAAACTGTGTGTAATGTTACAATGGCCACATATTTTAAATTATACCTGTACACAAAATCTCTCCCTTGTTTTGAATGAATACTTAGGCCTACTACGCTACTGTATTTTAATGTTGATCATTATAGCGTACTTGGAGAGGATTTTTTTTTTCTGAGGTGGTACTTGGTGAAAAAATTTGAGGACCACTGATATAAATAATGTCTCTTCTCCAAGTAATAGCTCTCATCGCATCTCAATGGACAAATAAATTACTCCGCGTCATCCATTTTGTAGTTTTTAGCCCTTCCATATGGAGTCTACTGACAGATATACGTTCAAACTATACGCTAATGTGTATTAGAAAGGACAACAGCGAAGGATGAATGCCCCACATAAAGAGCAAAGAGAAAAAAAAGGAGCTTATTGACAACGGCGCGTACTACAATGGTGGACACTCGCACATTTTGACTTATGCAGATCCAAAATATGTATCAGCAGGTACCGATAGGTAAGAACAATTGGTTTGCATAATCGGGCGAAAAAAAATGCCTCCTAATAATAGGTGCCATTTTGGGGTCCTTATACACACACCATAATAAAACCTGTATGTTGAAGCACAGTATGTCTGACTACGGTAGCCGTAATGCTCCGCGTTCCATCAAGCAATGCAGCTTTGTTGCATACTAAATTCCTACTAAAACATTTTGACAGATTTTTGAGCCCTGTGTAAAATGTTCTATTTTCTCAATGAAGCATCAACGTTTTGATGTTGCTTGCTCACAGTTACTTGCTAGCGTCATCTATTGAACAGGCGTCAACCTGCAATCCACACATATCTCTTATGTGTAACAGCCATCTACTGGTGACACTTATCATTACACCTTGTACCAACTAAAATTGGTTCTAGATCAGTGAGCACAAATAGAATTAGTACATACATAAGGCGCGCCATGGTTTTAAGGCACATTTTTGAGAAAATGAAAGGTTTTTTAAGTGTGCTTTAAAATCTGAAAAATATGGTAATCTCAATTCTATTGCAATTGCAGTGGTTCTCATATTTTTTATCAAAGTGCTGGCATGTGCAATAATCTAATAATAGAGTAATCGGTCGATTAGTTTGTTCGATTGATCAAGAATTCGGATAAAACACATTTTCAAACTATATGCGTTTTTTAGGCAAAATATTTGAAATAATAGTGTTTTATGCTTGCCACAACTTTCATTCTTTTTCTTTCTAATAAATACACATCATCCACATTGAAATTGTACTTTTGACTTGTGTGTATTAATAAGAACAACTCAATCAATCAATCAATCAATGTTTATTTATATAGCCCTAAATCACAAGTGTCTCAAAGGGCTGTACAAGCCACAATGACATCCTCGGTACAGAGCCCACATACGGGCAAGGAAAACTCACCCCAGTGGGACGTCAATGTGTAATGTCCATGTTAATTAAGGAGGAAACAAAAAAAGTTTCAAACAAACAATTTAAATGTAATTGCAAATCTCTACCTTATTTACATAGAAATTTAGCAAAATGTAATGTTTTCAAAATCTAAAAAAAAAAGTAATCCTTAATCAACTCCTTTTTCTTTTTATTCCCGTCACACATGTGTCCATCCCTATCAATTATTTAAATAAAGTAATCTATCAGTTTGTTCGATTTATTGAGTAATCGGATAAAACACGTGTTATAGCCTAAATACATTTTTCAGTTCAGTTCAGTTTCAGTTTATTTCGAACATGCACACGATACAATGTAATGCATCACATCATTCCAGCTGTTTCATTACAGCATGTCCAAAAATGAGTAGGAAGAAGCAGAGCTTATTTAATCCTACTCCTTTTCATTCCATAGCAATGTTATCCCATTTCCTTGTTCTCTGTAACAGAACAGTGAATACATAAATAATACATGAATAATATACCATAGTAAGTGAACAAATATTAAATACATAAATAATCTTTATCTCAAAAGAAAAAAAAAAAAGGTTCAAGATGTACATCATAATTATTGTTCTGTGTACTTTGTGAACTCTTAAACTGAATCATATTGGTGCTTTGTTTGATTTTGTTTGGTTAATCAGTTCCATAATTTAATTCCACATACTGATACGCTAAAGGTTTTAAGTGTTGTACGTGCATACAAAAGTTTTAAATTAGATTTTCCTCTAAGGTTATATTTCTCCTCTTTTGTTGAGAAGAATTGTTGCACATATTTTAAGGAAACAAGTTTGTATAAAACATTTTTACACTTGTAATAACCTTTTTTTCTAATAAAGGCACATCATCAACTTTGAAATTGCATTTTTAACATCTGTCCTTTGATAAAAAAAAATATATAAAAAAAAAATCTCCACCACAATGCGAACCTGGTACGCCATGTAGTCCGGATTTGATAATTTTTTATTAGTTACACTCATCAATTGATCAATCAAAGCAACAGAATATAAACATTTTTCTAATTGATTTAATCGATTAATTTTTGCAGGCGAGTGTCATTTATCCACAATTGTATTAACATCACTTTGAAAGACTGTATCGTTCTTAATAATTTCATTCCAGTTGACCTTGGTCTAAGTCCAGGAGATCCAACAATGAAAATAACATAAATCAACATGAGAAACATTTTATATATAATATATAATTTTTGGATTGAGTGATTCATAACAACATACAATATGCTATCCATTCTCACTGTCAAACATTCAGCACTTCGAGTGGGAACTGTTACGAGCCCCCTGAAAGCAAGAGTTCCACAAGCAACCTTTGACCTCAAAGCATTAACCTTCGACCTGCAACAGGTGGAGACGGTGTCTTTCCAGCCAGTCTGCACCAAGTGTCAGGGGCCTTCTAGCGACTCCTCTCGCCTCTTTAAACAAATATTATCATCCATGCAGACAAACACGGTGTGGGCTACATGTGAGGTCTGAAAGCACATGTCAATGCTGTGTCTGCAACAAGAAGGGTCTTAGCTGGGTGACATGCGTGTGGAAAACAACCCAAACACCTGTTTAGGACACAGGACAATAACGGGAGCAAGTGGACATTTATTAGCTCTTAATAGAGCCAAGGGACATTTTGTGACATTTAAGATTTTTGTTGTATTTTTCAAGCTTATTTATTATTCGTCACATTTTGTCCCTGTTCCTATCCCTCAAGTATCTTAAAATAAACAAATGTATTCCTTCATGTTAAGATACCCATTTGGACGACTCGCCTTCTATTTTTAAATTTTATATTCCTCCAACAGATGCTACTACTTTTTCCCATTCAAAGCATGCAGAAAATGCCCGCTCCTTGTACTATGTATGTATTTATGTATGGTAATGTATTGTAAAGTTTGTACTGAATAATATTTATGGTATGGCATAGTTTGTATTTTATAGAATAATATTGCATTGTGTTGAACACTGTATTTTCCAGACTGTTACTTTTTTCCAAGCTTTGAACCCTGCGGCCTATACAAATGTGCGGTTAAGCTATGGATTTTTATTTTTTTATGTAGAATTTTTTTTTTTTTAATCTATGGATTTTAGTTCGCTAACGGCCCGAATTACGGAATGGATTAAGCAAAGAAATCAAACAATGATACAAATTATCCACTTTAACAAAGCCTTCGAACTCAAAATGTTTACAAAGTACAAGAAAGAAGAATCCTGTTTACCATATTGAACCGTATTAAAAAGGGGGGAAATCTTATTTATCTTATAAAGGATGAATAAAGACATCAATGACTTTTCTGTTTAGTTTGATCAGCCGTTTTACTGCCTTGCTGTGCTATGTCTGCTGCTTATATATGAAAACAATATTTATTTCCTTCCAAAATGTTGTGGGTGCATCTTATACACCAGTGCAGCTTATAGTCCTGAAAATATGGTAATATAGTATAGTTTGTAATGTATAGTATAGTTTATACGGTATAGTATAGTTTGTATAGTAGGTATGCTGTGTTTTTCTGACAATAAGACACACTTAAAACCTTTTCATTGTTCTCAAAATTCAACAGTGTGCCTTATAACCTGGTGCGCATAATGTAAGGATTAATTCTGGTTGTGTGTACCAACCTCGAAGCAACTTTATTTGGTACATGGTGTAATGATAAGTGTGACCAGTAGATGGCAGTCACACATAAGAGATACATGTGAATTGCAAGTTGACGCCTGTTCAGTAAATGGCGCTGGCAAAGCAAGCCCACAACTTTGATGTTTCATTCACCCTCCGCTGTTGCCATTTCTAATCTAAATCTAAAGTAATTTACAGTCATAAGTTACATCTGTCAGTAGACTTGCTTTGGAAGCGCTAAAACTGCCGGTACAACAACGATGACGGGGAGAAGATGCTGTTGAAGTGGAGGCACGTAAATAAGATTTCTCACAAAACGGTGCATCCTAAAGAGATGGTCACAAAGTGGTTTGAAGATGGTCTGTAAAACATGATCCATGCAACATTTTGACCAAAGAACCACCATTACAAGGAAGTGTTTTAAATGTAGAAAAAAAAAATCATGATATGACCCCTTGAATGCGCCTTGTAATCCGGTGCACCTTTCCTATGAATATAGACCTGAATAGACCCGCTCATCGGCAGTGCACTTTATAATCCTGGGCATCCTTTGGTCAAAATATACGGTAGTCTCTATAGTATGTATCATACATATTACATACTATATTTAGGCAGACGTACTTTTTTTTTTTAATTACTCATTTTAAGTGTAAAGAAAAACAAAAAAATACAGCCGTTTTTTGGAAGGTGAGTTTAAGTATTTCTAGAAAAATATAACCAATTTTTTAAAAGTTTAATGTATTGGGTCCGAATATTTTATTTGTAATTATCAATATGCATATCTATACAAAATGCCCAGTGCACATTGTTTTAATATCGCGTATAACTGTGTCTATATTCTGGGTCGGCCTGTAGAGATTTATAAACAACCACATTCCCATTTTCATTTACATTACATTCACTCAATCTCCATCCATCCATCCATTTTCTACCGCTTATCCCTTTCGGGGTCACAGGGGGGTGCTCGAGCCTATTCCAGCTTCACTCGGGCGGAAGGCAGGGTATACCCTGGACAGGTCGCCACCTCATCACAGGACCAACACAGATAGACAGACAACATTCACACTCACATTCACACACTAGGGCCAATTTAGTGTTGCCAATACCTATTACCTGTTAAAATTAAAAATAACTGATGCAACATAAAATAAATCATTAATGAAAAGTGGCAGAAATAATTCTGAACTTACAATATCTGCCCCTATTTGCACAAGTACATAAATTGCTATTCAACTCCGAAGACTATTAAGGCCATATGTCTATTTCATAACATACAACAATAAATACAAAAAAAATAAAAAATAACATTAGCTTACTCAGTCATACATTTTCATCATCATTTTTACATTTTGCTTGATTTTGAATACAGAAAAAGTTATAAATTGTTTTGTTCCACTGTCAAGTTTGTTCCATAAACTGACATCCTTGATTGTGATACATCCTTCAAAACAAAAACAATCAATAGGCCAGGGGTCACCAACCTTTTTGAATCCAAGAGCTACTTCTTGGGTACTGATTAATGCGAAGGGCTACCAGTTTGATACACACTTAAATAAATTTCCAGAAATAGCCAATTTGCTCAATTTACCTTTAACTCTATGTTACTATTAATAATTAATGATATTTATCTTTGTGGAAACACTGATCATCTTAATGATTTCTCACAATAAATATATATAGAAACAGATAAATATCAATATGCAACACTTTATTTTTATATTTTCTCTAAGTGCACATTTTTCAAATTGAACATTTTCAAATGATCACTTCTAAGACAGTCTTGTAAAATCACAATATCCCATTTTAACTAGCTAGCCACTAACATTAAAAACAAAAATCATGAATTACTTTGCACCATGTTTGTACAAATAATAACTCATGTAAAATACAAAAGTCAACTCTCAAATTTTTAAATAACTCATGTCACACTTTGAACTGGACACCAAATCTGTTATCTGTTTCTTTGTCAGTTAGTGAAGACCAAGTCTTTAAAATATTTTCTTGGATTTTCAAATTCTATTTGAGTTTTGTCTCTCTTAGAATTAAAAATGTCAAGCAAAGCGAGACCAGCTTGCTAGTAAATAAATACAATTTTAAAAATAGAGGCAGCTCACTGGTAAGTGCTGCTATTTGAGCTATTTTTAGAACAGGCCAGCGGGCTACTCATCTGGTCCTTACGGGCTACCTGGTGCCCGCGGGCACCGCGTTGGTGACTCCAGCAATAGGCGATACAGAATAGGCGATGTGTCTATTTCATAACATACAACAATAAATACAAAAAATAAAAAATATCATCAGCTTACTCAGTTATACATTTTCATCATCATTTTTTTACATTTTGCTGGATTTTGAATACAGGAAAAGATCTAAATTGTTTTGTTCCACTGTAAAGTTTGTTCCATAATTTGACACCCTTGTTTGAGATGCATCCTTCAAAACAAAAACAATCAACAGGTGATACAAATAAAATATACAATATACAAACAATGAGAAAATATAGAAATACAAAAAAAAAGAATGAAAATCAATGCTTGAGCCAATCATTAACCATAGCATCTAATAATAATGATGATAATAATAATGCCAATGATAATACAATTACATTTATTCTTTTGAATTTGTTTTTGTGCAGTTTTTAGAAGTCCAATATTAAACACCAGCAAGAAGTACAGCTGTAAGTATGCTAAATTACAACACAACTGCTACTTATGTACTTTGTGTAGTTATTGGCGCTTAACAATATTTAGTATGTTTTTGTTTTGTTTTAACAATGACATCTGTAATAGTTAGGGAGGAGGGAATTATTACTGGTATTTTTACCAGCGTTTTGGAGAAGCTGACATTTACATTAGACCTTGTACAGTATGTCATCTAAAGCCATTAAATGAAGTAACGAGGATGGATTTAGCCAAAAGGAAAGTGCGTGGGCATGATGATGATTCACGGCTAATATTGTTTGCATGACGAAAGTCGATTACAATTCCACGAGCTGTCTGTCAAAGCTACTCTTTTGAACATCAGCGTGAGAAGCAGATACTTAAAATCGGAATTCTTGATCCACTTTAACAATTATTCCTTCCAGAATCTCTCTGGCTTGGCATCTAGGAGACTGTTCTCTCTCCAGAGCTTATGTCGATTCGCAACGGAGGCCGAGAGGCACAGAGTGCTCTGTTGGCCGACGACCAAACGGACCAACTTTGATGTGCAACTGTTTGGTTCTCGGGACATGGCGTATTCACGGGCCAGTTGGGAGGAAGGGGGGGGGGGGGGGGGGGGGGGGGGGCTTGTCCGATAGGTGTCGGCAATCACCCGCTGCTCTGTCCTCATCACGGAGGGAATGCATGCAAGTGGTCCCCGGAGGCTCTCTCTGACGTGGCTTTCAATGGCAAACGAGTTTTAATGGAGAGGTCAGCGAGAGTTCCTGACCGGCGGGGGCCAAGGGCCAGGTGGCACATCACAGCGTCCCTATGTGCAGCTATCCCCAGAATGCGACACAGTGGCGTCGGCAAGTTTGCCTCTGATCAGCGAGGGGAGGGCCGGGCGTCGTCGCGCTGCCAAATGCTTAGCGGGCTCTGCCAACTTTCACCGCCGTGATCTTTTGGTCAAAGGCACTGCTGATCTACTGTAGAGCTTCTACAACCACGGAATCTGTTTTGTAATGTAGTAATAAAAGTGAATTAATTCATTCCGGGTCAGGAGAAGTTCAAACTAAAATAAAGTAAAACTACTCTCCACTTAAGGGAGCGAACATAGTTTTTTACAGAGCGATGCTGTCATCTAGTGGCCTTGTATAGGTTTTGCTTGAATTAATACGATCTTACCGTATCTTTGTTGTTACTTTACTGGCCTGTATTGTTGAAGAAAATGATACTGTTCGTTTTCAAATAGAAAAAAAAACTACTCGTCATTTTCTTACTTTTTCGACCAGTGCTTCTCAATTATTTTATGTTACACCCCTCCTTGGAAAAATAAAATTGTTTTTGTCCGCCCCACTTTTTAAAAAGGACTGACCTAACCAGACCATTTTGTACATTTTGTAGTGGTGCTGAAAAACCCTAATTCGAATTTAAATGTGTATTTATTCTGATGCATAGTTCCCAAACATAATTTCAAATAAATAAATACAATTAGTGTACTTTTTTTTTTTTTTAAAGAAACTGTTTTTTAAAAGGTTTGACATTTTTAGATGTCATATGTCAACAGCTGAAGGAGATGTTTTGTTTTGAAAAAGTTTATTTAAAATTCCTATAGCAAATAATATATTGTGAAAATCTGATTTGAGAATCGTGTTAAATCATTAATGGGTTCTGAATTGAATCGTCACCCCTAAATCGTAATTAAATTAAATCAGAAAGTAAAACTTGAGGGGGGAACACAGAGGGGTTTTTTTTACAGAGTGATGCTGTCATCTTGTGGCCTTTTATAGGTATTGCTTGAATTAATAATGTATTGTTACTTTACTGGTGTGTATTGTTTAAGAAAAGTATACTGTTCTTTGTCAAATAGGGAAAAAAAACTGGTTCAAAAAGGAGATTGCGCTTCTCAATGTGATTCAAGATGGAGTGCCAAACCCAAAAAAAAGTAATCCAGTAAATGTTTCAAAAATGTTTGAAAAGGTAGCACATCCCAAAATTAAGACTAGTAGGACAAAATACTCACATTTCACTTGATTTATTGCTCACATCAAAAAAGAGGAACGCTTACGCGTTTCGGCACGTGGCCTTCGTCAGAGCGTTATATTATAACGCTATATATTATTGTTTGCAAATTATTCATCATTTTCTTACTTTTTGACTGCATGTCGTTTAGTGATGTTAATGTATATTATTGTAAACTTTTGGGACATTTTGGGAGTCCAAAAAGTCATCCATCACTTAACCCAGTGCTTCTCTATTATTTTCTGTTATGTCCCTCCTTGGAAAAATAAAATATTTTGTGCCCCCATCCCCCCCTCCACCGTGACTATAAATAGTATAATATGTGTATAAAATTGTTATAACTACACCTCTGCATAACATTGTACGTTTACTAACATTAAAGGAAACAACACAACAGCCTTTCCTGGTCTCCAACCGTCGTTACAATGAAGCCTTGTCATATTCTGGTATGGGAAAAAAAGAATGTTCATCACACGCGCGCCACCCTGGTATTGCGCCACCCTGGTATTGCGCCACCCCCCTCCAGGGGGGCCAGCCCCACTATTTAAAAAAGGACTGACTTAACCAGACCATTTTGTACATTATTTAGGGCTGCTGAAAAAACTTTAATCCGAATTTAAATGTATTCCGATTCATAGTTCCAAAACATAATTTCAAATAAATTAATACCATTATTACACTTTTTTTTTTTTAAAGAATCAGTTTTTTAAAAGGTGTTTGACATTTTTAGATGTCATATGTCAACAGCTGAATGAGATGTTGTAACCTGTTTTGAAAGGTTTTATTAAAATTCTCATACCAAATAATATATTGCAAGAATCGGTTTGAATTGAAAGTCGTGTGTAATCATCGATAATAGATTCTGGATTGGATCGTCACCCCAAAATCACTACAAACTACTTATCTTTTAATGACGTCAAAATTATTGTTATTAAAAAGGTAATTAAAATAACAGAGAGCTGTTGTCATAAGGCTGTGGGCAATTATAAGTAAAAGGTTAAAGGGCACCCATGATAGTTGTTTTCTTTTCTAACATATAAATGTTACAATGTTGGATATAGTCGTGTTACACAATGCCAAAGCGTCAAATAACAAGGTTCATGCATTTGGCCGTGAGCTTGCACGCAGTTTTGGATGCCTCTGAACGCTGTGTTTTGCAGTCTTTTTTAAACAGTGGGCCATTTGTGACGTCACAGAATAATGGACGTACTTATGTGGGCATCTTTCAGCCAGCCTCTCCCCCTCTGTTTATTCCTTCTCGTTTCATGCCCTCCCACCTGCCCTAATGTCTAAAACAGCAAGCCCGCAAACAGGTTGAATCTGGCCGGCGACCTGCAAGATGAGTTGCTAAGTGTAAAACTGAGCTGCAATTTTTAATGAAAGAAACTGCTGTTTCAAAATGTGTCCACTGGATGTCGCAAGATCAATTCAAATGTAACTGACGTCACACATCAAGATGACTTTAAATGGTCTCTGGTTTGACTGCCGCTACAACTCTATTGTGAAAATGTGCTTTTACATTTGTTGTTTTATTTTATGTTATACTTAAATCTAGCATTTTCACATTGGTTAAGTTTGTAGTTAGCCATCCATTTGTTACCGCTTGTCCCGTTCGGGGTCGCGGGGGTGCATTTGGGCGGTAGGCGGGGTACACCCTAGACAAGTTGCCACCTCATCACAGGGCCAACACAGATAACAGACAACATTCACACTCACATTCACAAACCAGGGCCAATTTAGTGTTGCCATTATGTTACCTTTAATTCGGCTATTAGGATGTCTTTTTTTTTTTTTTTAGACAATTGTTTCGATGATGTTACTGTATAATTGTAATATTTAAATGATGATGAATGAATGTGTTATGGCAGTTGTGGATGTCACCAATGTGGCGGTTTGAGGAAACACTCGGTTGCTTTTCCAAACACGTTTTTAATGGTGAGCTGCCAACATGAGAATGCTGAACAGGAAGTGCTTACAGTTGAATTGCTTTTTAAATATACTGAGGCAAAGTTTGAGTTAATTGTGTTCTTCATGGTGTCTTTGAAACTGCACCAAATTATTCCTCAGAATGTTCAACTAACTTCAAGTGTTTTGCCAAGAGGATTATGTGTAATGTGTACATTTTAAGAATGTGCTTGTTTTATTTTTGGCTAAAGTAAAAAAAAAAAATTTTTTGAAGTTGTCTTTATTTTTAAATTATTATGCCATGATTTTATCAGTCCGGCCCACGTGGGAATAGATTTTCCTTCATGCGGCCCCTGAGCTAAAATTGACACCCCTGGTCTAAAAAGATCAATACTTTTGTGTTTATTCGTCCACTGTATTTTCCACGGGACTGTTTTGCCAACGCTTGCGGAAAAACAACACAAACTTGTTTGTGCTTATTATAAAGACCAAAAAAACATGTTGATTATTATTACTATTATTATTATAAATAATTAACATTTTAATTGATTCCTTTTACCGCAATACCTTTTATTGTCAGGATTTTTTTTATTTGTACAGAAAGCATTCACACCTTCCATCCATCCATTTTCTACCGCTTGTACCTCTCGGGCCCAACACAGATAGACAGACAACATTCATATTCACACTCACATTTACACACTATGGCCAATTTAGTGTTGCCAATCAACCTATCCCCAGGTGCATGTCTTTGAAGGTGGGAGGAAGCCAGACTACCCGGAGGGAACCCAGGCAGTCATGGGGAGAACATGTAAAATCCACACAGAAAGACCCCCAGCCCAGGAATCGAACCCAGGACCTTCTTATTGTGAGGCACACGCACTAACTCCTGGGACACAGTGCTGCCACATTCATATGTTGCACCATCAAAATGAAGACAAGAAAAACATTTATTATTAACAATAATTATAATATAATAATAAATACATGCACTACAGTGCTACAAGGACAAATGCTTAATTTTACATAGATCATATGTTGCCTTCTTTTAAATAATTCCTTTTTCATTTTTACATTATATGTGTACATACATGTTTAAACATGCATTTTTTTCACTTTTACATTTTTATATTTGTCCCAAAGTACTGTATGTAGCAAATTAGTCGTCTAAAAATACAGAAATAACTGATTAATTATAAATATAATAATTAATATTGTGTGAAAAATATATTGGGCATGCATTTTTTTTTTAACTTTCCTAAAATCTCAATACATTTGTTTATTCGTCACAAAGTACTGTATTAAGCAAAATAGGCATCTGAAAAATATTACATAAATAACTGATTCATATTAAATGTATTAATAATAATAATAATAATTATAATACTTCAGTAACTCAGTTTTTTCCAGTATTTAATAATAAAACCAAGGCATATTCAATAAACATCCAAAAATCATCCCTCTCAATACAATTGAAATGACCTATGGTTTCACTCACACTTCAAACTAATCCTGTGAAGTAGAAGAAGTGGCAGGAAGCTTCATACGTTTCTGCAGTTGTTTAGTGATTCAGGGCTGCCACCTACCGGCTGTATTTGTGATCACAGCATACGCCATAATTATGGCTGTTATTGTTGTAATCCCGCCCTCTTCCAACAGATGGCACGCGTACTACATAGTGGAGAAACTTTCCAATCTCGGATGAGTTACTCTGGCAACATTGAGTTTGAATGCAATCAATTGTTTGGGAGGACCAATGCTGCAAAAATAAAAGTAAAAAAAATAAAAATAAAAAAAATAAATAAATATATATATATATATATATATATATATATATATATATATATATATATATATATATATATATATATATATATATATATATATATATATATATATATATATATATATATATATATATATATATATATATATATATATAATATATTACATCATTTAAACAATTAGAAAACTTGTCATTCAATGTTCCATTGTGTTTATTGTTTACACAGAAAAAATGTCCATTATTAAGTGGGAGTTATATACTGTACAGACAGACGCTGGTTGCAATATTAGCCATATCTGCTTGACTTAATGCAAACCAATGTAAAGGCAGTATCAAAATACTAATGCTTGGTTTTAATGGACAACATAAATATATTTTAATGAAACATTTCAAAACCATTTTTTAAGTCAATAATTAGTAGAGATTGAATGTATGGCTCTTTTATTAAATATATGTTTTGTTGTTAGTGTTTTATCACAGAAACAATCACTAGTATAACGTATTACTCCATTGGTGGGAATTATACTTATTAAAGAACTATGTTTAAACTGATGTTGTTGTTGTTGTGCTGGGACTCTTCACCCGTGAGCGTACTCCGGTTAGGGAATAAGGACACCGTTTTACGTTTTTAACTTCTTCTTTATATATTGCTTTGTAGCAGCAGCAGCTAAGCACACTCTCACATATACACACTGTTCAACACATAGCCCGAAGGACCCCGGAAAGTAAACATAGCTGCCCGGTAAACTGCCTGACTCAAAACAGACGTAACTTAAAGGTGCATGACTACAATAATAGCTTGTTTACGTCAACAATAATATAGTCAATTATATTCAACAATTATCATATTAAATAGGGAACTTTCTCTTAATCTTCTGACAAAGGGAATTTATAACAGCCGCCCCCTAAATAGCATGGCAATTTTGAAACAAACATAAATTCCCACAACAGTCCTTTAAACAGGATTATCCTCAGGAAGAGCTGACAGCTGGACCAGCCGAGCAACTGGTCTCACGTAAGTCTTCTCTCCAACTTTGACTTCAGCAGTCCGTATACATCCATCATCACTTGCATTCAGCTTCACCACCCTCCCCATTGGCCAGTGAGCACGTGGAAGCTGAGGATCAACAATCATCACAACTGTGTCCAGGAGGAGATGATCTGTGTGTTGGCGCCATCTCTGGCGGGTTTGAAGAGAGGGCAAGTAGTTTCTGATGAACTGTGTCCAGAAGTGGTCGGCCATCATCTGGCAATGACGCCAGCGCCTCCTGGTGAGGGTGTCAGGAGCATAGGCAACTTGTGGAAAAGAGGCATCCTGCCGCCCCATCAACAACATGCTGGGCGTCACTGGGTCTGGATCGGCCACATCCGAGGATACATATCCTAAAGGCTTGGCATTGAGGGTGCCTTCCACTTCGATGAGGAGTGTGAGCAGAACCTCTTCTTGGAGCACTTGTGCACCTATGACCACTTGCAGGGATTTCTTGACTGATTGAATCTCACGCTCCCAGACACCACCAAAGTGGGGAGATGCTGGTGGGTTAAGACGGAACTTAATCTGTTTTTCTGCAAGCCGCTCCTGCAACTGTGATTCCATTGCTGCAAAGGCCTCCTTCAGCTCCTTATCTGCTCCTCTGAAGTTAGTCCCCTGATCAGAGAGGACCTCAAAGGGAGTGCCTCTCCGTGCGATGAACCGTCTCAGTGCGAGGAGGAAAGCATCTGTGTCGAGGCTGGTGAGTAGATCCAGATGTATACATCTCGTCGTGAGACATTTGAAAATGATCCTCCAGCGCTTTTCACTTCGCCTCCCAGCCTTGACCATGTACGGACCAAAGCAGTCCACGCCTGTTGAGAAGAATGGAGGCTTGAGCAGCCTCAGACGGGCTGAGGGCAGGTCTGCCATCCTCGGCACCACTGGCTTCCCTCTCCACTTCATGCAACCAGTGCAAGCTCTCTGATACTTTTTGATAGCCTGCCTTCCTCGCAGAACCCAGTAGTAGCGCCTCATCTCTGCAAACACCCTATCAGGTCCAGGGTGGTGTAGCTGAGCATCCATCTCTTTAATGAGGAGTGTGGTGACTGCATGACGGGGATCCAACAGTATTGGGTGAATGTCAGTGGGGCTAGAGCTCTCTAAACGGCGCAGGCGTCCTCCAGCCCGTATAAGACCCAATGTCGGGTCTAATTCTGGGGCGAGCGTACTCAGCCTGCTGCTGGGTGGCACAGGCTTGCCGGCTCTGAGGCATCTGATTTCTTCAGAGAAGCAGTCTGTTTGGCTGGTTTTGAGCAGGTGGACTTCAGCATCTCTTAGGTCACACAGAGGTGAAGCAGGGTCGGCTGCCGCCCCATGAAGAGACTGTTGCGTGGCCTTGACCAACTCTCTCCAGCTGCTGAACCGGGTGAGATCTGGTATCTTGGGTGGTGAGCTGGTCTGTGTAAGAGCACAAAAAAGACTGTGTTTTAACTCACCACGGTCCTCTGGCTCTGTGATGCTAGGACAGGATGGCCATTCATCCGGTGGACGGCGAAGGAATGCTGGTCCCTGGATCCAACGATTTGGCGCAGCCAGCTCAGCTAACGTCTTGCCACGGGTGAGATCGTCGGCCGGATTGTTAGCTGTATCCACATACCTCCAGGTGTGTGAGGCAGTCAGCTCCTGGATCTCAGAAACCCTTGTTCCCACGAAAACCTTGAACCTTCACGACTGAGATGTCAGCCAGGTGAGAACTGTTGTGGAGTCAGTCCATAAGAAGGTCTGGGCAATACACAAGGTGAGCTCTTTGTTAAGGAGGGAGGACAGCTGGGCTCCTGTCAGCGCTGCACAGAGCTCCAACCGTGGCATTGACTGCTGGCGTTTTGAGCCCACTCTAGACCTTGCCATCACAAATGAGACATAGACAGTGTCATTAGTTCTTGTGGTGAGATATGCCACTGACCCGTAGGCTTGCTCAGAGGAGTCACAGAAGACGTGGAGAGTGTACTCTGTGGTGTCGGTAGCAAGCTCCAATGGTGCATAGGTTCGAGGGATGGAGATGTTGGCCAGCTCGGGGAGTTCTCTCTCCCAGCTGGACCAGGCCTGGAGGATGTCAGGAGGGAGATTCGGGTCGTCCCAGCTCCTCTTCTTTGCCCACAGTCTCTGGACAAGAATCTTGGCCCGTGTAGTGTACGGGATAATGATCCCGATCGGAGATAATGATCCCGATCGGATCATACTGGCGGGCGAGTACCTTATAGATGTACCGCATAGTAGGGGTCTCACTCTCTGGGGGCTTTGGCTTGAAACCGAGCCGATCAGATGGACAATACCACCGGAGACCAAGGGCCGGCTCCTGTGGATCGTTGCATTTCTCGGCCAGCCACAGCTCTGTGCTTTCAGATCGGGCACTGGAAGGCAAGTGGGAGACAACACATGAGAAGTTACTTGCCCACTGTCGAATCTCAAATCCTCCTGAGGCCAGACATTGTCGCATCTTGTCCACCAGGAGCTTGGCTGACTCAGTCGTTGACAGGCTCTGCAGACAGTTGTCCACGTAGAAAGACTGTTCGATGGACTGCAGGATGTCTTCATTTCCTGCAGCACATTCTTTGACATGTTTTTGCAGGGCAAATGTTGCACAACACGGGCTGCTTGTGGTACCAAATGGCAAGACCTGCCATTGGTATACGTCAGGCTGTTTCTCCCTTTGCAGGTTTCTCCAAACAAACCTCAGCAACGGCTGGTCCTCCGGTAGCAGCCGAACTTGGTGGAACATGGCTCGGATATCTCCACTGATGGCGACAGCGTGCTGGCGGAACCGCGGGAGGACCCCGATGAGAGATGGGCCGAGGGTTGGACCTGGGAAAAGCTGCTCATTGAGAGAGAGACCACCATGATTAAAGGAGCAGTCAAAGACAAGGCGATGTTTGCCATTATGATGGACGAGGTGATGAGGTATGAACCATGACTCTCTGGAGCTGTTTCCCTCTCCCTCCTGGAGCTTTGTGACACACCCACCATCTATAAGCTTCTGGATCTCTGCTTCATATATTTTAGCTTTGACAGTGTCTTTAAGCACTCTGTACTGCGTAGCTTTGGCATCACTGCTTCAACATCTGCTTTTAGTGGTAGTGCACCTTTTATCCGGAGCAGGGGTGTAGTGTAGCGAAGTGTGTCACCAACCTTCACTCTCTTAGTGCGTGCTTCCAAGACGCTCACCGCTTCCTGGTCCAGGCGAGACCGCACTGCTAGCCACTCGCTACGGAATGGGAGCACATCAAGCTGCCAGAGGCGTTCGACTTGTTGGTAGATGTCATCTGGTGTAGGCTTGAAGGCGGTGTAGTAGCATGATGCAGCGGGGGACTGGGAACCATCTGGGCCTTGGAGCGTCCAGCCGAGTGCTGTATGGATAGCTACGGGTCCTCCCTTTGGGCCAAACCTCACAGGTTCTGTAGCAGTGATCAGGTGAGTGTAATCTGCACCAAGGAGCAGCAGTGGTTGCACCTTACTGAAGCTCTGCAGTTGTAATCCTCTCAGGTGATGGTAGCGTCTCTGGAGCGCTGCTATTGGATAGGATTGCTCTGTCAGGGTGAGTCGACCTGCTGTGTAGGCCCTCTCAACCAAATGCTGCTGTGATGGTGATGCTGGAGAAGCTACATGAAAGTCAACTGATGCTCCAGTGAGGTGAACCACATCCTGACGAACAGTCCGCAGGGTGAGGGACTCTGCTCTGCCCCTGAGCTTCAGGTCTCGAACTGCAGCTGGGAGTATTATGGTGCGTTCAGCTCCATCATCGAGGATTGCATAGGTCTGCAGTGATCTGGTCCCATGACTGATGATGATTGGCACCACCTTGATGTATACTTTCCCTCCCTGCATCGAGTTAGCCGCTGAGGTGCAGTCTTTGGGTGTGATGAGGAAGATTTGGGGGCCCGGCCTGGTGATGTCATGCAGCACTCTCAGGTGGATCTCCTGACACTCACTGCAAGGTTTCTTTAAAGTGCAGCTCTCTTCATCGTGGCTAGTACGGCCACAGTTACGACAGCGCTTTCCGCCTGCTATCCACTTCTCAATTTCCTGTGTTGAGCATTGAATAATGTCTGGACACTGCGACAAGTAGTGCTCTGTACTCTTGCAGAAGAGACACATCCTTTTAAACGTTTGTTGCTTAGCTGCTGGCCGAGTCGTTTCGGCTGATTTGGGCTGGTCTGCGCCGTGATACACAGAAACAGGCCGAGTCCGAGGCCGGGGAGAAGGAACAGGTCTGTCTCGATTGGCAGGCGGTGCTCCTTCAGCTCGATAGCGCTGTGCCATTTTTGCGGACAGTCTCTGAGCTTCTGCCTTCACCTTGAGCCACTCTGCGAGGTCTCTGAGGTTGTATGTATTTAGGCTGCTGGTGCTGAGGCGCCCCTGAACCTGCAGATGCTCCACAAAATTGTCTCTCATGTGTCTAGGGAGTTTGCTAAGTAGCCGGTCAACATGGCCAGTAGACATCACTTCCATCCCATTAGGCCCTTCCAATGAGGTTAGCATTCCCACCAGCAAGTCAACGTTGAGGGTGAACCTCTGGAAGGCTTTGGGGTCTCCTGATTTGACATCAGGAGAGTTCAAGATGGCTGCGATCTCACTTTGTGCCAACTCATGTGGCTGCCCGTACTGTCTCTGCAAAGCCTGCATGGCGGCGGTGTAGGGCTGTACATAATGTCTGTGTGACTGAGCTATTAGCTTAGCTTCATCCAGGATCAAGTGTTCCATAAGCACACGGTATTTGTAATGTTCAGAAAGTTCAGTGTGTGGATTGAGCAGGTGATCTAACGCCATTTTTAAATCAGCAAACTCTCTCTCACTGTCATGCACCAACTTAGGCAGTTCAGGTATTGGAACAGGCTGTCTGGGGGACTGGGTAGTGTAAGGTACCTGTAGTGGCGTATACTGAGACTGGGGACTGTACTGAACCTGTTGAGTTGATGGGGGCTGTTGCAGAGTGAAACCAGCGGGGGGAGACACCAGTTGATATGCTGGCTGAGTTGATGGCGGATACACAGGCTGGTAGAGTTGCAGCTGTTGGTTCTGCGTTGGCAGTGGTGACTGGTGTAATGGCTGTGTAGCGATGGTTGATGGAGGCTGATAGACAGTCCCCAGGGGAGTGGCAGCGCTGTAGGGCGATGGATTGATAACTGGCTGAGTGCCAGCCGCAACAGGTAGCTGTGGTGCAGAATATGGCGCTGTTGCTATCTGTGGGGGTTGATAGGCTGGTTGTGCAAACAGTGGAGCGTGTTGCTGCACGGGCTGTGCAGACAGGAGTGGGGTGTATTGCCACACTGGTGCTGGATTTACTGGTGTTGTCTGCCTGGGCAGGTATTGCAGTTGTGCAGCTGGTGGCACTCTGTCCTGTACATTGTTAATCATCACTGTGGTAGGCTGGTTAGACAGGTAGCCTGATGTAACTGATGTCTGTGGGCTGGCATAACTCGCTACTTGTGAAGCTTAAGGTGTAGGCTGCAGCATAGAAACATTCAGCGTAGTGAGGGGAGGCGGTGCCCATGCCGATGTCACAGTTGAAGGCAGAGACTGTGTCAGTGTGTAGTTCTCCTGTCTAACACCTGGTGTAGGAGTCTTTGCTGCTTGAAGCTCCAGTGTTGTAGAGATGGTATGTGGCAGTGTAGACAGGTGTGGCTCATGCTGAGGCAGCCTAGATGATCCAAGATGGAGGCTGGATGGCTGTGACAGAGGGGTGCTGTGAACTACTGGACAGTTTAGCCAGGGTGATTGATATGTTGGGACGCTCATATTGAGATTAGCTGGTGGCCGTAGGACAGGAGAACCCTGCCTGCTTTGCTAGCTCCGCCTCGCGGGCGCCGCCGATGATTGGGTCATATGGCGTGTTAGCTGGCTGGGCAAGTCTCTAGCATGTATCGCCATGTTCCACTCGCTCACCTTGTCGGCCGCTCCCGCCGAAAATGGACGATCGGGGATAGCGTGCGCTCCGTGCGGCTGGTCCTCCATGCACACAGACTCGGTCTGTAGGCTGAGTGCCTGCAGCCGCTGGGCGCCGACGCTCTCTCCTCGGTCCTCCGCGCGGGCACCGTGAGGAATGAGGGACTGTGGGAGGCTAACCTGGTAGCTTTCTAGACGAGTTGGAAGCTGTCGCTGTCTTGCTCCGAGTGCGCCGCCGTCTGCTGCTGTTGTTAGCGCTGCGTCCATTTCTCCGTCGCGAGTGAAGATAATCCGGCTCGAAGGACCAATATTAAAGAACTATATGTTTAAACTGATGTTGTTGTTGTTGTGCTGGGACTCTTCACCCGTGAGCGTACTCCGGTTAGGGAATAAGGACACCGTTTTACGTTTTTAACTTCTTCTTTATATATTGCTTTGTAGCAGCAGCAGCTAAGCACTCTCTCACATACACACACTGTTCAACACATTGCCCGAAGGACCCCGGAAAGTAAACATAGCTGCCCGGTAAACTGCCTGACTCAAAACAGGCGTAACTTAAAGGTGCATGACTACAATAATAGCTTGTTTACGTCAACAATAATATAGTCAATTATATTCAACAATTATCATATTAAATAGGGAACTTTCTCTTAATCTTCTGACAAAGGGAATGTATACTAATACTGAAATATTTTTTATAATTGTATTTTGTGTTGTTTTCTTTGTAAACATTCCATAAGGCAGTGTGATATCTCTATGTTTTGGCCGAGACATATAGTTTGAAAAAAATTATAGTATTATAATAATATAGAAAAATGCACAAACAATAAGTAAGAAAAAAAAAATGCAATACTGGATATAAAATTTATAAATACAAATACAAAAAAAGTTAGGACCTAATAAAAATATAAGTACAAAAATCGTACTATCAATCAATCAATCAACATTTATTTATATTGCCCTAAATCACGAGTGTCTCAAAGGGCTGCACAGGCCACAACGACATCCCACATCTCAGATCCCACATCAGGGCAAGAAAAAACTCAACCAAATGGGGTACAATAAGAAACCTTGGAGGGGACCGCAGATTTGGGGACCCCCCCTGGGCGACCGGTGCAATGGACGTCGAGTGGATCTAGTTAATAGTGTGAGAGTCCAGTCCATAGTGGGGCCAGCAGGGGATCATCTTGAGTGGAGACAAGTCAGCAGCGCAGAGACGTCCCCAACTGATGCACAGATGAGTGGTCCACCCCGGGTCCCGACTTTGAACTACTGCCATTCCTAGTGTGTATACTTAAACTACTCCCCTTTAGAACAGTAAACCCAAAAAGTGAATCCAAATACAAATAAACACAAGAAAAATAAATACAATTAAAAAAAAAAAATAAAAAAAAATAAAAAAAAAAATATATATATATATATATATAAAAAAAAAAAATATATATATATATATATATATATATATATATATATATATATATATATATATATATATATATATATATATATATATATATATATATATAATTGTATTGATTTAAAAAATGTTAATCCCAGTTAAGTTTCTTTTACTTGCTAAATGTCCTTTAACTCTGACTCATTTTCTAGTCCAGTTGTCAGTAAGGTGTCATGCTTGTGCAGAGTAGGCAATTGTCGATACTAAATTTGCATGTGCATAAAAAACAGCTCCCAAATGGGAATGGGTTCTCATCACTCACTTAAAAGAGCCGTTCAAAACACTTGATTCGTTTGCAAACGTCATATCCCAAATGAGTAATTTTCAAGTGCACATAAACATGCTGAGTGTGTGTTTGAGGGGTTAGGGTGGGGGTCCTTCACAAGACTAGGGATCCTGTCCTTTTTTTTGGCACCAACCGAATCCCACAGGTTAAAATCCACCAGTGTTTTGTTATGGTACATGTTTGCGGACTCAGCAGGCTCTTTGCACATTGGCACTTGGCAATAACTCCAGCAGCACTGAGAGTGGACTCAGCCAAACTACCTCTAGGTAACGTTGCAATTTTCAATTCCAACAAACAAATTGACTCAAAATCTGCTCCAACGTAAGTAAAATAACGCTCCACTTTTCTGAAAATGCAATAGTTTAATGCTAATATACATTGGCTTTGCTATTGACATGCTACTAAATAACATGAGTGATTTTACATGGCGATTTCCATCCATTTTCTACCGCTTATTCCCTTCAGGGTTGTGGGGGGCGCTGGAGCCTATCTCAGCTACAATCGGGCGGAAGGCGGGGTACACCCTGGACAAGTTGCCACCTCATCACAGGGCCAACACAGATAGACAGACAACATTCACACTCACATTCACACACTAGGCGATTTCAACACCTTAAAATTTGTCAATGAAAACTACAACTAAGATGCATGTTATAATCAAACAGCTGGTGTGTAATAAGTACAATACTTAGAGTATTAACACTTTTTAGGGCGCAACAAAAACACCATAAACTAGACACTACTGTCATCTAACGTCTTGGACTTGTGTCATACTTGCAAATGTGATAATATAAAAAAAATAATAAAAAAATAAGATATAACAACCGCACAGCAGTTATTATAATCAGCTCATTTTAAATGTCGCAATAAAAATATAGTTTTAATATTAAAAAATATATTTATTACCACACACAATAGTACCGAAAATGTACCGGCAACAATTCCCAGGTACCGCATTGGTTCAAATGTAAACGTTAAGTCATATTTACAGTTATTTTGGATTGCATGAACACTAAAATCAAAAGTCTTACACAATTATTAAAACCTTACACTCAAGAAGCAAAACACCAGACCAGATTAACACAACTATAAGCACTGGAAGACTGAAATGCAGGGTCAAACCAAATCTTGTTTAGGGCAAAAAAAGAGCCGAGAGCTGGCCGTGCGCCAACCACACAGTGAACTTGGTTGAGTCTATTGCAACATTGCAGAATAATGCATCATTTTTGCTACAGCTCTTGCATTGAATATGTAAGTGCACCTAATGCTGGTTGTTACTCCAGTATATATTTACATAGTTTTAACCCAGTATGTTATATGCTAGGATATACAGTCACTTATTCATGTAGGAACAATACAGACCACATACAGCATTTTTAATTCAACATTTATTCTCAGATTTGCTGGGTTTCCTGATGTTAGCCATTGATGTGCAGTCATTTATTTTTTTTTAAACTTCCTCCCACACACGAGACCCCATCGTCTGCTTTTAAAAAACAACCTCCCACCTCAATCGATGAAGGAATTAACATATTCTCCACTTGCCCTGAGCGGCGTTGATGAAACTTAACACCAATCTCCCGCTATAGTCACTTACCCTGCAGTGGAACGACGGCGTGGGCGGATCCCAAGGTCAACAGAAGATTCTAATTATATTCAGCCCCAAAGGGTTCCGAGGGGATAGATTGGTGGGGACGCTTGTCTGTCAATGAATATTTAAATATGAGAAAATATGTTCCTGTCTTGTGCGTGGGAATACACCGGGGCTCCACAGGATATACTGTTTTTCTGTTTGTAATGTTTGTTTGTTTCCCACAGACTGGCAATCTATTTGGGGCAGGGGAGCGGCAGAGGCGGTGTCAATATGACATCGTGTAATTTGCATAATTGTCAATGACGCAAAAAAAGGCTAAACACATGTTATAAATATATCACCTGGAAGGTGAGGTTTTACATTCATGTAGCACAAAAATAATAATATATATATATTTTTTTAAGTGTAAATTTACTTGTATGGGAAACACAGGGTAAACAAGGTTGAGCATTGAATAGAATAGAATGCCTTTTATTGTCACTATACAGAGGTACAATGAGATTAAAAGCAACTCAACAGTTTATAAATATGCAAAACATAGGAAGGAAAGAAAATAAAAATAGTGCAAAAAGAGGTAAGGTGCACAGTCCAGTCCTGAGAAAGAATTTTCTGAATGGGTTGTTTAAATATTAACCCTTGTGTGGTGTTCGGGTTTGTGGGACCCGTTTTCATTTTTTAATTAAAAGAAAAATGATACAATTAATTACTTTTTCAAACTGAGACTCACTGACTTTGGCTCTTTTTCTGTGTGGAACATATATCAGAATACATATTTAATGACCACACAGCATACACCCCCCTACACATTTCTATTACATATAAGATGTCCGGGTCCACTGGACCCGGCGCTAATAGAAGTGTGGAAATTGATGTTCTGTGTACCCCACACACACACACACACACACACACACACACACACACACACACACACACACACACACACACACACACACACACACACACACACACACACACACACACACACACACACACACACACACACACACACACACACACACACACACACACACACACAGCAGGCCTAGACAGGAGGAGGACAGAGTGTAGGTACACAGAACATCGGAAGGTCAAATGTGCGAGAAAATGAGAGCAGACAGTGTTCACAAACAATGTTGCAACCTTGTGTGGGAACCGCAGGTGCAGAAACACAAAAGAAGAATCCCTGTGGGATGCAGAAACTGGCAGAGAAATTTTCCGTGCAACGTTCATATTGTTGTTACTCGATGGACCCGTTGCATTTTGTGGCTTTTAATGCCTCACAATCAAACACTTTTATGTTAAAATACTGCGGGTGGGGTGGGGGGTTCTTGTGGCCCCGTGCTGGGTGGTCCTGTGGCGGCCGGCTTGGGTGGGGTGGCCGTGGGCTGGCCTCGCTGCGCTCTCCGGGGGTGGGGGGGGGGGGGGGGGGGGGTACACATACTGTACATATACATTCACTGTTCAAACACACATACTGTATACACATACTGTACATATACATTCGCTGTACACACATATACACATTCTGTACATATACACTCACTGTACAAGCACACATATACACATTCTGTACATATACAAGTACATATGCACACATACACTCATGCACATAATCACGTTTCATCAAACATATATTAACGTTGTTGCCCTAGGGTAAACTGGGTATAACACATGGCACACTGACAAAGCTTAACCTATTGTTACTATAACAATCTACAAGGTTAATGTATGTTGCTTCTCTTTCTTCCCCTCCATTTTTCTGCATTCTTTCGTATCTCAAGTTATCATTACGTATATGTATTGTTGCATTTGAACAATTGTATTGTTGATAATAAAGGTAAAGTATTGGTATTGTTTATTATCAATAGCAATATTTCTATTGGTATTCATATTGCTCCATTTTTAGTGTAATAATGCTCATTGTCATTTCTGTATTATTTTTTTTATTTTCGCTAACTGCTTATTTGCTATTACTTTTACCATCATATTTGTACATGTCGTATTTGCTGATGTTGCTCTGTTGTTGTTGTTGTTGTTGTTGTTGTTGTTGTGTTTGCTGTTGTTGTTTTTGTCTCTCTGTCTAATCCCCCTCTTGTCCCCACAATTCCCCCCTCTGTCTTCCTTTTTCTCTCTTTCTATCCCCTCCTGCTCCGGCCCGGCTGCACCAAATGATAATATAAATACATTTAATAAAGTCAAAATACAAGTAAGGCAACAAGAGAAGTATCCTACACTTCTCTTTTGTAAAGTAAATCTGAACAGCCGATATGGGCATCTACATCTGCTATATGATTTGCCCGAGAAGCTGGGCAGGACATTAAAAAAAAAAAAAAAAAGAAATACTGATCAGATGTTTATTGGGATAAGGTAAACATCTGTTCAGTATTTTAACATAAAAGTGTTTGATTGTGAGGCATTAAAAGACACAAAATGCAACGGGTCCATCAGACCCACAAACGCTGGCTGAGTAACAACAATATGAACCTTACACAAGGGTTAAATATTATACTATATACATTCAGACTGTGGGTGGAAAGTAAAAATTGCACACAGAGAGGTGCTAAACTATAAAATCATTGCTGCATCAGAGTAACTTTTAAACATAAATCACTACAAATGGCTCCATAGTCTCCACTTTGCCATAGGGCTCCGTTTTCTCACTGTCCTCATTCTCCACTTGGATAACATGTGCAATAAACAGCAACATGTGTAGAAGTAAATACCGTGAATTGATTAACGTGGACCCCGACTTAAACAAGTTGAAAAACTTAGTCGGGTGTTACCATTTAGTGGTCAATTGTACGGAATATGTAATGTACTGTGTAAACTGTACTGTTTCGTATAATGTATTATCTTCCTTTGCAATCTACTAATAAAAGTTTCAATCAATCAATCAAACCGGAGAGTCTTATTCTCTTTCTTTGTTTGTCAGCATGTCTGTTTCTGAGTGATGTGTTCAATAAAGCTTGGTTTTTCTCAGTTTTGGAAGTGGAAAACCGAAGACGGAATATAATTCTTGCTTATTTTGACTAAGATTTGAAGTAAAATACGTCCGATCTCCTACAGGCATACAAAAATCGTATTTTTCTTGATTTAAGTTCACAAATAATAACAAACAAACGTTAGTAAGTAAGCACTATAATAGTACGGTCAAACGATTTTTAAAAATCAGATATATCACACTTTTGAATTCTGATTAATAGCGATTAATCACAGCAAATTCACTTGCTTGAATAACTTAAATTAACTTTAAAAAGGAACCCAATATTTTGGCACAAATGCAATTTTATTGTCAGAATGTCATTGAGGAAATTTTTTTAATGTTTTGCGTAAATGTACGTAATTTATTTGCTCAGAAATGTTCTCACTGGCGTATGCATTGACCTGATTACTGTCTTTTTAACAACCTGCGCCATATTTTACGTAACCATACGCAGTTAAGATAAAGGAGGATCTGCATTTGGTGATTAAAAAGGCAGAATTTCACAAAGAAAGGTGTACAAATGCAAGTGAACAATTCACGATTAATGTGATTATTTTCCGTGATTACCGTATATTACCAAATAGTAGCCCAGGCTTTTATTTCACAAAATCGATTTTGGAGACAGGCGTTTAAAAGAAGCAGGCTTTTATTTATTTTTGCACCAGCCTGCACCAGGCCATTATTTGGTTACAATGGTTACTGTCCAGTATTTTTTTTTCGTACAAAAAACTTTAAATGTTAGCTATTGTAAACATACAAACAAAAAAACAAGAGATCAACATGAGGTAGGCTATCAAAAGACAAGAGATCAACAAGGCCTCAACATGGCAGTAGTGCAACAATTGTCAAATAGAATACCAATACTAAAAATAAATAAACTTTTTAAATAAAGCAGCCTGCCGGGAAAAATAAAATTATGGTACCAAGTACTCAAGTATAAAACCCACCATCAAAACAGAACAATAATACTGTCACTTAAATAAAATAAAGGCTACAGTACTCGAAGTTTTAAATAAAGCAGCATACAGGAAAAATAAAATTATGGTACCAAGTACTCTATAAAACCATCAAAACAATAATTCTGCAGCAAACGCAACCCCAGTAGCATTTTAATCTAAATTATACAAATAACAGCCCATGGGCAGCTATTCGGACATAAGCGGTTATTAGGAAGAGGCGGTTAATTCACAAAATGGGGTCAGACCCCGGGCGGCTATTATGACATGGGCGGTTAATTGCCCAAGGGCGTTTATTTGGTAATATACGGTATACGGTATACATTTGCAGGGTGTGGATCTGCAGAAGCATGAGTTATTTGCTTGATATTCATGGAAATCACGTACCGTTGCGCCAACTGTTTGCCGTGTTTATTTGTGCTAATATTTGTGTGCTAATAGTTTGCTCACATTTGTCTGACGTCATGTGACATTTCAGCGCATCACTTAAAATTTGGCATGAAACTGACAGAATTGGATCAGAGCTCACCAACATAGTCTTGTCTGGAGTAAGACAGTTGAACATGAAGTCATAGGACTTTTTGTATTTTTCATGTGAAATTGTACATACTGAACTTTTTAATAAGCATTTGTCTTCTATGAATTTTACACAATGGGTTTAAATTATAACAATTGGTACTCTTAAAAAGTTGGAAGGGAAAGCCATAGTTTAGATCAGTGGTGTCCAAAGTGCGGCCCATGGGCCATTTGCGGTCTGCAGCTCGAGTTTTGTTGGCCCGCAGCATATTGTCAAAATAAAATCTAACAAAAAACCAGTAAGAATGTAAAAAAAAAAAAAAAGACCAAATATACATAGTATAATGAGAAAAAAATGGAATTGTGATACCAATACCTAATAATCGTATACATTTTGACATGTAACACAAAGCTGATGCAAAATTTTGTCGATAATTACATACATTTGTTTTTAGCATTTTTTTTAACAAAATAAACTATATTAAAAATGGCCTGTGCATGTTTTGACTTTTTTTTATGCGACTCTTTGTGGAAAAAGTTTGGACACCCCTGCTTTAGATTGTTGTTCACTAGTTAACTAGTTGTTCCATGGCTGTTAGCCTTAATGCTAGCAAAAAATTCCAGTTGGGGTTAGTCGCCACATTCTCTTTGGGGTTGGTTGTCATAACTACTCAACTACAGTATTTAAACTAGGGCTGTCAAGTGATTATTTAAAAAACCAAAACAGATTAAACACATTATGGAATTTGGATTGATTATGATTAGTCACAGGTGATTACTTGCTTGCATAATAAAAAAATGCTACAAAAATTTGTACACAATTGCAATTTTATCGTCAATTTCATTCAGGAACCTTTTTTAAACTTGAATGCATGTCATTTATTTGCACAAAACTACTACTACAATCCAGTCAGGCGTATTTTGGAGTGCAATTTACCAGTGAGCACGCCAGTCGGAGTCTCCTCAGTCCTCACTCATTTGCGTACTGATTTATGCATTGATCTAAACTGACTGTATAACAGCGAAAGTAAAAGAGCTTGTAAGGTCAAAATATTTTGCATGATTAATCAAGGTGTTTACATGAGTCATGCAATGTTTTTTTGTGAATAATCATGAGTGAACTCGTTAATTTTGACAACCCTAATTTAAACATAGCACATTCCAATGCAAGATAGCCTATGGATGTGTTTCTTGCTCCGTACTCATTTTGTGTCGAGATGCATTTTGTTCTTTTTGTCAACTTGTTAACGCAATTAAACATTCAAATGTTGAAATGTTTAAAAAAATTTAAATATTTTTCCCATTAAAATAACATTGTGACAACCATCCCTACCTTAGTAGAAGCGGCAAAAGGACCAACTCAAAGTGCTGTTTGACGTTTAAGAGCCCAGAAAAATGCATTAGCATGCAAGTCTTACTTATCATTAGTGTTTTTTTATTCTTTTGTGGCTGTTGATTTTCCTAAGTGTTTTGAGTAAAAAGGTCAAAGAGGGAGGTTTTTTCTACATTGACATTTCCCAATTTGTGAAAAAAACAACGATAGTAGAAGTCTGATTTAATGAATGCGCATGAAACCTTTCAACACTTCTTGTGTGCTGGTTCATATTCAGCACATTAGCTGTGAGTGACTGATCCTTTTAATCAGTGTGAGAAGTTCTTCTAGTTTGTTGGTTTTCTTATTATGCTCCAAGAAAGGGTCAACATATTAGGAACAGGTCTCAGTGAGAATATAGTGCGCTTCTACACCGCTGCAAACTGCATTAATTAGTAATACCTCTGTGAAAGTGTGGATCATAACTTTTCCATACACTTTAGAAATTAAAATACAAACCCCAAAACCAGTGAAGTTGGCATTTTGTGTAAATCGTAAATAAAAACAGAATACAATGATTTGCAAATCCTTTTCAACCTATATTCAATTGAATAGACTGCAAAGACAAGATACTTAACGTTCAAACTGGAAAACTTTGTTATTTTTTGCAAATTTTAGCTCATTTAGAATTTGATGCCCACAACATGTTTCAAAAGAGCTGGCACATGTGGCAAAAAAGATAGAGAAAGTTGAGGAATGCTCATCAAACACTTATTTGGAACATCCCACAGGTGAACAGGCTAATTGGGAACAGGTGGGTGCCATGATTGGGTATAAAAGCTGCTTCCATGAAATGCTCAGTAAATCACAAACCAGGATGGGGCAAGGGTCACCACTTTGTCAACAAATGCGTGAGCAAATTGTGCAACAGTTTAAGATTAAAGATTAAAGTACCAATGATTGTCACACACACTAGATGTGGTGAAATTTGTCCTCTGCATTTGACCCATCCCCTTGGGGAGCAGTGGGCAGCAGCGGCGCCGCGCCCGGGAATCATTTTGGTGATTTAACCCCCAACTCCAACCCTTGATGCTGAGTGCCAAGCAGGGAGGGAAACGGGTCCCATTTTTATAGTCCTTGAACAACATTTCCCAACGAGCTATTTCAAGGAATTTAGGGATTTCACCATCTACGGTCCTTAAAGGCCTACTGAAATGAATTGTTTTTATTTAAACGGGGATAGCAGATCTATTCTATGTGTCATACTTGATCATTTCGCGATATTGCCATATTTTTGCTGAAAGGATTTAGTATAGAACAACGACGATAAAGATTGCAACTTTTGGTATCTGATAAAAAAAAGGCTTGCACCTACCGGAAGTAGCGTGACGTAGTCAGTTGAACATATACGCAAAGTTCCCTATTGTTTACAATGATGGCCGCATGAAGTGAGAGAGATTCGGACCGAGAAAGCGACAATTTCCCCATTAATTTGAGCGAGGATGAAAGATTTGTGGATGAGTAAAGTGCAAGTGAAGGACTAGTGGGGAGTTGAAGCTATTCAGATAGGGAAGATGCTGTGAGAGCCGGGGGTGACCTCATATTCAGCTGGGAATGACTACAACAGTAAATAAACACAAGACATATATATACTCTATTAGCCACAACACAACCAGGCTTATATTTAATATGCCACAAATTAATCCTGCATAAAAACACCTGCGTGTTTGTTATGCTAGCTCCTAGCTCCTCTGCTAGCTCCTAGCTCCATAGAACACGCCAATACAATTCAAACACCTGATCAACACACACAATCACTCAGCCCAAAAGACCGTTTACCTAACCCAAGGTTCATAAAGCTTATATATTTTTAAAAAGTTACGTACGTGACGCGCACATACGGTCAAGTTATCGAATGTTTAGCAGCCAAGGCTGCATACTCACGGTACCTGATATTCAGCTGGGAATGACTACAACAATAAATAAACACAAGACATATATATACTCTATTAGCCACAACACAACCAGGCTTATATTTAATATGCCACAAATTAATCCTGCATAATAACACCTGCGTGTTTGTTATGCTAGCTCCTAGCTCCTCTGCTAGCTCCTAGCTCCATAGAACACGCCAATACAATTCAAACACCTGATCAACACACACAATCACTCAGCCCAAAAGACCGTTCACCTAACCCAAGGTTCATAAAGCTTATATATTTTTAAAAAGTTACGTACGTGACGCGCACTTACGGTACGGTACGTGTTATGCTAGCTCCTAGCTCCTCTGCTAGCTCCTAGCTCCATAGAACACGCCAATACAATTCAAACACATGATCAACACACACAATCACTCAGCCCAAAAGACCGTTCACCTAACCCAAGGTTCATAAAGCTTATATATTTTAAAAAAGTTACGTACATACGCAAAAAAAAGCCAAAGCTGCATACTCACAGTAGCACGTCTGCGTCTTTGTCATCCAAATCAAAGTAATCCTGGTAAGAGTCTGTGTTGTCCCAGTTCTCTACAGGCGTCTGTGTATCCAAATCAAAAGTCCTCCTGGTTAGAGTCTCTGTTATCCGAGTTCTTCCATCTTGACTGCATCTTTCGGGAATGTAAACAAAGAAGCGCCGGCTGTGTACTGTTGTGGCTGACTACGTTCGAAAAATACGTCCATTTCGCACCGACAACTTTCTTCTTTGCTTGCTCGGCTTCCTTCTCCATAATGCAATGAACATGATTGAAACAGATTCACGAACACAGATGTCCAGAATACTGTGGAATTATGAAATGAAAACAGAGCTTTTTCGTATCGGCTTCAATGTGGAAGGCATACCCGTGTTCGCCGGGCTACGTCACACGCATACGTCATCCTCAGAGGCGTTTCGAACCGGAAGTTTAGCGGCAAATTTAAAATGTCACTTTATAAGTTAACCCGGCCGTATTGGCATGTGTTATAATGTTAAGATTTCATCATTGATATATAAACTATCAGACTGCGTGGTCGGTAGTAGTGGCTTTCAGTAGGCCTTTAATGAAAAGGTTCAGAGACTCTGGAGAAATCCCTACACGTAAGCGATGATGTTACGGACCTTCGATCCCTCAGGTGGTACTGCATCAAAAAGCGATATCAGTGTGTAAAGGATATCACCACATGGGCTCAGGAACACTTCAGAAAACCACTGTCAGTAACTACAGTTTGTTGCTACATCTGTAAGTGCAAGTTAAAACTCTACTATGCAAAGTGAAAGCCATTTATCAACAACACCCAGAAACGCCGCCGGCTTCACTGGACCCGAGCTCATCTAAGATGGACTGATACAAAGTGGAAAAGTGTTCTGTGGTTTGACGAGTCCACATTTCAAATTGTTTTTGGAAACTGTGGACGTCGTGTCCTCCGGACCAAAGAGGAAAAGAACCATCCGGACTGTTATAAGCGCAAAGTTCAAAAGCCAGCCTCTGTGATGGTATAGGGGTGTATTAGTGCCCAAGGCATGGGTAATTTAAACATCCGTGAAGGCACCATTAATGCTGAAAGGTACACACAGGTTTTGGAGCAACATATGTTGCCATCCAAGCAACATCTTTTTCATGGAGGCCCCTGCTTATTTCAGCAAGACAATGCCAAGCCACATTCTACACATGTTAGTAAAAGAGTGCGGGTACTAGACTGGCCTGCCTGTAGTCCAGACCTGTCTCCCATCGAAAATGTTTGACGCATTATGAAGCCTAAAGTACGACAACAGAGACCCCGGACTGTTGAACAACTTAAGCTGTACATCAAGCAAGAATGGGAAATAATTTAACCCAAAAGTTTACTGAGTGTTGTTAAAAGGAAAGGCCATGTAACACAGTGGTAAAAATGCTCCTGTGCCAACTTTTTTGCAAAGTGTTGCTGCCATTAAATTCTAAGTTAATGATTATTTGCAAAAAAAAATGTTTCTCAGTTTGAACATTAAATATCTTGTCTTTGCAGTCTATTGAATTAAATATAAGTTGAAAAGGATTTGCAAATCATTGTATTCTGTTTTTATCTACGATTTACACAACGTGCCAACTTCACTGGTTTTGGGTTTTATACTACTTTGATGAAATAAAAGCATGTTTTATTGTAATTTTATGAGCTGGCATGTATTTGGAACTATATTTAGACTTATTATCGTGGTTTATTTCGTCAGGAAAACGAAGATCAGAACGACTCAATTGCATGCTTCCTGGCACCGCCGCACACATCCTAGCTACCAAACATGGCGTCTCTCGTAAAAAATGTCCATACTCTGTCTATTTAACACTCTACTGCCATCTGGCAGCTAACGGGGATAGGACACCCCCCCAATTTGTCACGTTTCATGGGTCAGGTAAACCACGACAAATGAGGCCATATGAATCCCCTTCAAGAAATTAAAGTTAAAGTACCACTGATGGTCACACCCTCTGCATTTGACTCATCCCCTTGTTCCACCCCCTGGGACGTGAGGGGAGCAGTGAGCAGCAGCGGTGACCGCCCTCGGGAATCATTTTGGTGATTTAACCCCCAATTCCAGTGACCCGAGAGAGACTCGGAGTAGAGCTGCTGCTCCTTTGCATGGAAAGGAGACCCCGGGGCAGGCCAAAGACCAGATCGGGGGATTACATCTCCTCTCTGGCCTGGGAACGCTTTGGGATCCCCCAGGAGGAAGTTGCTAATGTTGCTCTGAAAAGGGAAGTCTGGGGGTCTCTGCTGGAGCTGTTGTCCCCATGACCCCATTCCAGATAAGCGGTGGAAGATGAATGGATGTGTTCCAACCCTTGATGCTGAGTGCCAAGCAGAAATATATATAATAAGAATAATAATAAATAAGAAATATAGCATTATGGCATTTGTTATTAGCATGTTGACACAAATCACTCATTATAATGATCTTTCAAATACTTGATATTAGATTTGTAAACATTTTAGTCGTAGTATATTGTGGTTAGATTTTTTTTGTATTATCCAGCTAACCTTGTTTGAGCTTCTTGGGCCCACACGGAGCCGAAGAGTGCACCAATCTATCCTCATTTTCTCGTACAATTACGTCTTATTAACAGGGCGGATGCAACACAAATCAAATAAATAGTCTTTCCGCCCCCTCGTAGCCTCTGTGGTCCACACTTGGATCAATAGAGGTGGTCTGGTCACCATCATTAGCTCAACCAATATGGCTGCTTTATGAGTGTTGTCTAGGCCGGGGGTGATAGTATGCCATTCGTTTATGACACCGTATGAGTTTAATGCTGTGCCTCGGCAGTAAATATCCATAGTATTTAGAGCAGGCTGTGGTTTAATGGCCGCCACAGGTCGCCGACGCTTTTAGCCAGGGGACTGACAGGCAAGCACCGTGATGGACTGAGGTGGATTCTTAGGCAAAGTGTGAAGATGGCTGATTGACCGTGACCCCCAGGAGGAAGGCGGTGTCAAGGAGGCCGCGATATCCTCTCCTTGAGTCACAGGAGAGGGGCCCAGACACTTTCTTCAACAGCCATCATAACAACACCGGAGAGTGTCGCCTAATGAGGCACGCAAAGTAATTAGCGCGGACAAAAGCCTCCATCAACTCTTCATCCTCTTTCTGCGCATATTGTTTCTCGCCGCCTTGCCGCCGCTCTCATCTCTTTCATATCCTTTCATCTCGTCCCTCTTATCAAGCCTGGGTGCCAAAAAGGATAAAGCTTATTTCCAGTGAAGAAGACAGGAGATATTTCACGGAGGAGTAAACAAAAAGAAATAGGGCTGCTAAGGGAGGTGACGGACAGCTCTCGCGTTAACGATTGAAGATTAACAGCAGTTTTTTGTTTTGTTTTGTTTTTTACATTTTACCTCCAAGAGACTCCGTCAAGGTGAACGTTGCACCATGTGATGAAACCTGGAGCAATCTAAGCAGCGAAAATGTGATAGCCGCCTCCCCGCCTGATTGATGCCAGCACGTGCCCAAAACAAGCTCATTGTTCCCCGGGCAGGACAAATTGTTTTGCGGGCAGCAGATTTATAGAAAGATCTCAATTTCAGGGTTCAAGCATTACCTTTTCACTTTTTAGAGATTGCCTGGGTTTCTTTTGACTTGTTGGTAATCCTGTGATGCCTCCTGCGAGATTCTTTCTGAATGCCTTACATAATTTACATTATCCATGTTTCCAATGTTGTTTTTATTTTAAAATCAAAAGTTAGCTATTGCGGCATTAGCTCGTTAACTACAATGTCAGACTGGCAGCAAATTGACTTCACCTCAATTTGCTACATTTCGTGACCAATTTGACAGCTATTTTACTTTCAAAATTTACATAAGCCATGATTAGAATGTTGTTTTTATCTTAAAATCACTGGTCAGGCGAGCTCGCTAACGGGGCTTGTAATATTCATAGCCAATGAATACCCTATGTTGGATGAGTGGCATTTTAAGCGGGCATCTGTTTAGGCAACTACATACTCAAGGTGGCCTGGTAGGGGTCCTGGCTTGGAATGAGGAAGTCAGTAGACAACACAGCTAACGGTAGAGAAGTTGGATGTAGATGACCTGTTGGAATAAAAACACAACTCAAAGCCTGAAGAAATCGTCCTGCAGTTTATTCCATACATGGGAATACTACAGGGCTGTAGCTATTTAACCACAACATTAGGCTAGCAGCAAATGGACTTCACGTCAATGTACTAAATTTCATTAATGATTAGACAGCCAATTTACTTTCAAAATTTACATAAGCCGTGTTTAGAATGTTGTTTTTATCTTGAAATCGCTGGTCAGGCGAGCTCGCTAACGGGGCTGTAGCTATTTAACTATGACGTTAGCTAGCAGCAAATCAATCAATCAATCATCCATCCATCCATCCATTTTCTACCGCTTGTCCCTTTTGGGGTCGCGGGGGGCGCTGGAGCCTATCTCAGCTACAATCGGGCGGAAGGCGGGGTACAGCCTGGACAAGTCGCCACCTCATCGCAGGGCCAACACAGATAGACAGACAACATTCACACTCACTTTCACACACTAGGGCCAATTTAGTGTTGCCAATCAACCTATCCCCAGGTGCATGTCTTTGGAGGTGGGAGGAAGCCGGTCAATCAATGTTTATTCATATAGCCCTAAATCACAAGTGTCTCAAAGGGCTGCACAAGCCATAACAACATCCTCGGTTCAGAGCCCACATAAGGGCAAGAAAAAACTCACAACCCAGTGGGATGTCAATATGAATGACTATGAGAAACCTTGGAGAGGACCGCAGATGTGGGTTTTCAGTGTTGTACGAGCATACAAATGTTTTGTCATCTATCAATTTGTAGCAACTTTTATGACAGCCAATAGCCACTTTCCTTACGGAGGAGGTGGCAACCTCGGAAGAGGACGACAACAGAAGAGATCGAGGACAGTGCAGGCTGAGATGTAGAAGAGATACGAACACAGATGCAGAGGATGACATGGAAGAGCCAGCAGAGAAAACAGTGGAGATGATTAAATGTTAGCATGTAAAGCTAATGTTAGCACTCTTTCTTGTCAATCAGCGTCAAACAGATACGGCCTACATGTGCAATGCAGGAGATTCAAATCAAAGTAGAGCAGTGCGGATCATTCACAATGTTGGTTTTATAGAACATACTCATAATCTGTTTATGCAATCAAAGTTGCTCAAATTTGATGATTTTGTTAAATAGAATACATCAATAATCTTATATAAAGCATTTAACAAACTATGGCCGCCTAATCTACAACTTTTTTTTAATAAAACGAGTGCAGGCTCTTAACTTGAGAGGCTTTGGATATTTCTTATTGCTGAGAGCTCAAACCACGCGTACACGTTTTTGTGTGTCTTTGTGTGCGGAGTAAAACTATGGAACAAACTGGACTTACAACACAAGCAATGCCAAACTATTAATCGATTTAAACTGTTATTCAAACATGGGGTCTGGTTCAAATATAGAGATGAGGGTCTTTAATATGACCTGCTGTTGTACTCTGTCTCAAAGTGTTAACATGTGCTCAATGTTTCCTTACCATTATTGCTATGTTGTCTAACACCATTGTTGGTATTTTGTCTATTACCATTGTTGATACATTCATTCTTCCCGCATTGTTGATACAAAATATTGTTACAGTGTAGTAATTATTGTTACCTGTGGTAATGCCACTATGATACAACATTTGTATAATCCTTGAACAAAGTAACAATGTATTAATCACTGAATTGAAAACTGGGGGTGGGATTAAATAAGTTATCTTCTTCCCACTCCTTTCAGGCAAAACTGGACCATCATGCTTACATACTGTACATTACCTTTCGCATTATATTAATTTATATTATTACGTGTTGTCAACCTTGTACTTTTTTTTTATGTCATTACCTAAAATAAATAAATCAATGAAAAAAAATAAAAAATTAAGTCCTTAGTTCACAAAAAGCTTCTCTACAGAGTCTTATCAAGTCAAATATAAAACAGGAGGTAGAAACCTACCATAATAACATTTAAAATAACTGACACATCTGGTTTGATGAAGGTTTAGTTTGTTTTATTTATTTATTTATTTGCTGTAGCTGTTACATATACTGTAATATTGTACATGGTAATTGGGATTTGTTATATATTGTATATATTATATCAAAATATAATATAATATAATAATATAATGTATCAGTGTATATTATATACTGTATATATAAAATGTAAATATTACATATATGTTATATCTTATATTGCTACTATGGTACATTTTTAGTCTACTTAATACCTGCATTATCCTTTTCATCCTTACCCTTTCCATCCTTTGTAACTGAGCTACTGTGTGGAACAATTTCCCTTGTGGATCAATAAAGTTTGTCGAAGTCTAAGTTTGGTGATGGCAATAGTTTTACAATGGAACATACCAGATATATTATTTCCTATCAAAATAATCCTTCTATTGTACAGGAGCAGTGAAAAAGAAAAGTTTAGTAAGTACATGTTCACACTATCGACTCTATTTGTCGTGTAAACACCCTCCAGAGGAAGGCCGTTTGAAATGAAGACAACTGTCTTGTTAAAAATTGCATTTGTCGGTATTTTCTTTCTGACAGCCACCATTTATTTTGTCCTTCATAGGTCCAGCCAGCCCCCACTATATGTTTTTATTTTGTTTGTTGGACATCCATATAAAAAGTGTCTCAAGGCTGCGGGAAATGGGGGGAAAAAAACATCAACAAAAAGTCGGGCTGTGTAACAAGAGAGGAGCTCACATGCTGGTTAGTCATGCGCACGGAAAAGCAGGAGCTTGAAGAAGGTGGGATGAAGGTGGTTGAAAGGTGCTGGGAGTCAAAATCGGTTGAAAGCGGTGATGCGCATTAAGCTGATGGACTGACCCCGTCCAAGAATCATCCTTGCTTCCACTCTAACAACCTCGGGATATTGATCTGATACATCTTAATGAATTCTTTGGGAGCAAGTGGAAGATTTTTTTTTCTATCTGGCAACGCTCCATTTGCTGTGTGTTTTTTGATCACCTACAAGCAACACTGTTTCCTCCAATTAGTTTTCTTCTTAATATTCTGCCTAAAACATAAACCATAGCGAGCAACATAATTAAACTAACACTATGAATCTTTTTTTCTACCTGTCCTGTTTAGTATCTTAGCTGCATTTGGTAAGGGGAGAAAAAAACTAAAAAAACTTGGTGCTGACCTTGTTGTGGTACGCTTAATGGTCACACTTGTATTTTTCCACAAAGTCTGCATGCATAAAGTAAGGATTTTACTGGGCAGTCTGCGTAATACAGTGAACATAAGCATTTGTCACCCCAGCAAATTTCTGTTTTTTGAAATAACAAATATATCATAGAAAAAAATTATATGGGCTGTCTTTTCCTGCAGATTATAGTAATAAGTTATAACTATGTACAGTTAGAATGTACTATATGTCATACATGTAGTGTACCAGCCTACAATTTTTTTTTACATGTTTAATTTTTATGCTTCACCGATAATCTGATTTTGCTTAGCATTGAGATGTCACAGTTTATTCAGCGTCCTCGAATGCAACATAGCTGCGTAGAGCAAAGTGGAAAAGGAATATATATATATATATATATATATATATATATATATATATATATATATATATATATATATATATATATATATATATATATATATATTTTTTTTTTTTTTTCTGTTCCACTTCCGCTTTATATACTATATATATATATATATATATATATATATATATATATATATATATATATATATATATATATATATATATATATATATGTCTTAATTAGATTATCCCCCAAAAAATAGTGCTCAATACCGTGGTAGAGCGTAATATGTATGTGTGGGAAAAAAATCACAAGACTATTTCATCTCTTTCAGAGTTGAAATAGTCTTGTGATTTTTTCCCACACATATATATATATATATATATATATATATTAAGTTAAAGTTAAAGTACCAATGATTGTCACACACACACGAGGTGTGGCAAAATTATTCTCTGCATTTGACCCATTACCCTTGATCACTCCCTGAGAGGTGAGAGAGCAGTGAGTAGCAGCTGTGGCCGCGCCCGGGAATAATTGTGTGTGTGTATATATATATATATATATATATATATATATATATATATATATATATATATATATATATATATATATATATATATATATATATATATATATATATATATATATATATATATATATACAATGTATTTATCTATTTATATATATATATATATATATATATACATATATATATATATATATATATATATATATATATATATATATATATATATATATATATATATAATTTATTTATTTATAAATAAATGATAAATGATAATTTATTAATGTATTTGTTGTATATGTGATATGTATACATATATGTTTTTTGTGTATATATATATATATATATATATATATATATATATATATATATATATATATATATATATATATATATATATATATATATGTATACAGTATATATGTATACAAATACATATTTGTGTATACATACATATACATATTTATGTATATGTATACACATATGTATATGTATATATATATATATATATATATATATATATATATATATATATATATATATATATATATATATATATATATATATATATATATATATATACATATATATATATATATACATATATATATATACACATTATGTATATGTATACATATACTGTACATATTTATGTTTACATCTACATATTTATGTATATGTAATATACTGTATATTATATGTATAGTAATTATATTTATGATATAATACATTCATGCATATTTTTTTATAGATATTTTTATCCAGCCAAAGTGTAATACCAGCGGAGAGCCGGCCGCTTCTGACTCATAACAGCACCAAGCAGCATTTCCTGACATCTTCAGTGTGTCTGGATGTGTTAGCACGGCACAAGGACACGAGTCAGTGAGCAAGGTCTGCCTGCTGAACCGTACAGTCGCAGAGAACTCCCACGACGGCGGCGGGTGGTGAGGCCAGACCATGAAGGGGAAGGTAGCATGGGGGTGTGTGCCATCGTCTGGGTCAATATACTATACCTGATTTTCTGACAGCTTGAGGCAATATGGAGTCGCAAATTAGAGGGACTGGAATTCTTTGAAACATATTTCAAAGATGGCTAACTTTTTGTTTTTAAAGGTACTTCCCCCCAAAATGTGGGCATACATATGATAAAGATTTCAATGCATGACAAAGGTATTGATGCCATTAATTGGCCTAGTCTATTCCAAGCACTCCTTGAACATCGAGGAGCTGACTGATGTCCTGAATTTGAACTTAATCGCACAGTAGACTCGCTATGGAAGCACTAAAAACCTACAACAAAGATGACGGGGGGAAGGCACAGTCAAAGTGGAGGCACGTAAATAAGAAAATGGCGCAGACCGTCGGAAAGCATCTTGAAAACGGTCTGTAAAACATAATCTGTGCAATATTTTGACCAAAGAACCACCACTACATGTTATGTAGATAACTAGGAAATGTATTTGTAGAAAAAAAAAATTACCCTCTTAAGAAACTTCTTAATGACTTTTGCTCCAGACTTCTTATGTATCGCCACAAGTGATGTAAAAGTATATTGCAACTATATTGCCCACAGCTGATAAACATATATGTTTTTGGTGGCCCTCTAAGGGGAACCCAACAATGGGCCCTGGCCATATGATTAAGAAACATTGCCTAAAATATTATCTTTCAATTAACCTAAAGTCATCTAGCGCAACTTTTAAAAGATCTAAAGCAGAGATGTCAAACTCATTTTAGATCGGGGGTCACATGGAGAAAAATCTACTCCCAAGTGGGCCGGACTGGTAACATCGCGGCACGATAACTTAAAAATAAAGACAACTTCAGATTGTTTTCTTAGTTTAAAAATAGAACAAGCACATTCTGAAAATGTACAAATCATAATGTTGTTGTCTTTTTTTTTACACTTACATGTTGCGGTTAATAGTTTTTTACCTTTATTTGTCGTTATTTATACTTTCTGAATTAATTATGTGATAATGTTCATCACTCATTGGTGTTGATTTTCAATCTATCAAGATAAAAATTTTTTATCAAAATCTACAGTATATTACAGTATGTTATTTATGTAGTTTGCTCAATTCCCTCGACTGGTACTCTAACATCATGTGGTTTATTTTGTACATATGCAGCATCATCTACGTTTGTACAAAGATACAAATAATTGCTATTTCGACATCCAGTGGACACATTTAGAACAGCTGTGTCTTTCATTCAAAAATTACAGGTTAATTTTTATACTAAGCAAACTCATCCCGCGGGCCGGATACAACCGGTTTGCTGGCCTGATCCGGCTCCCGGGCCGTACGTTTGACACCCCTGATAAAGTTAAAGTACCAATGATTGTCACACACACTAGGTGTGGTGAAATGTGTCCTCTGCATTTGACCCATCCACTTGGGAGGTGAGGGGAGCAGTGAGCAGCAGCGGTGCCGCGCCCGGGAATCATTTTTGGTGATTTAACCCCCAATTCCAACCGTTGATGCTGAGTGCCAAGGGGAGGTCCCACATTTATAGTCTTTGGTATGACTCAGCCGGGGTTTGAACTCACAACCTACCGATCTCAGGGCGGACACTCTGACTACTAAGCCACGGAGTAGATCATCCTAGAGCAGGGGTGTCCAAACTTTTTCTACTGAGGGCCGCACACTGAAAAATCAGAGCATGCGGGGGCCATTTTGATATTTTCTTCATTTTCAAAACCAATACAATATACATTTTTTTTAACCTTTGGGGCTCACTCAAGTTAGGTCCTAGGGACCCAGAAGGGTTTCAGTCTTAAAAAAGGTTAAAAATAAGTCACCCTATTTTTTGGGGCAAAAATACAACATATACAATATTTTTCCCAAAAAGATTTTCAAAGTGGAATATTTGATGTGAAGTAATTTGATCCCTAAATAGGTCAATAATTCATAGCAAAATTTATTTGAATGTATTATTATTATTAATTTTTTTTTTTTTTAGCAAAAAATTCCATTAAAATTTTTGGGGATCCAAAAGTGCCCCACTCATAAAATGGTCATGCTTTTTTTTGTATTTTTTTTTTTTACATTCAACACTTACATCTCTATATCAGCTTCAGATAATATATAGTGTAATTAGTTTAGTATATTTATAATAAAAATCAATATAATAATTAGTATAATTAGTATTAGTAAATAATTTGTATGTATTTTTTAAAATAATTTTAATATTTTTCGTTTTTTTTTTGTTTGTTGTATTTGTGTCCTTTTTGTCCTTAAATCAGTCAATAATTCATAGCAACTTTGATTTTGACTCATTATTATTTTTTGAAAAATTATTTTTAAAAAATTGTGTTTTTAGAGTCAACAATGCAACTTTTTTTCTCGTTGCATTTCACCTATTTGCTCTTTTATTCCACGTTTTAATGTATATAAAAAAAAAAGTTTTTGTGTTTGTGCCGTGTGCCGGTAAAACATGAGCTGTGGGCCACACTGTGGACACCCCTGTCCTTGAGCATCCGCATGCTCTTTTACATGTTGCTACTCATGAACTCCCAAATCAGACATTTAGTGAATACCAGCCTCTCTCCATTTACTGCCTCATTCCAAATATCTTAATTCAATCCAAAAATGTTATTTGCAGTTATTTTCACAAATGTCGATTATGCCTAAAGGACAGATGGATGAATTTCCTGTCCTTACGGTACCTCAGATGCTCCTTGTGGCGGACTTTGACTCTCATTGGCTGGCTTGTAACTCGGTGCTGAGCTACAAATGGCGTGTTCTCGTCAAGGCGAGAACAATTTAGTCCTATTTGACATCAACAACCTTCTTTACCGTCCGTAAACCAGACCTGGCGGAAAGTGCGTGAATGTTTTGCTCGCCTGCTGCAGATTGAGCAAAGCGAAGACAACAAGCCACACTCGGCTGTCAGCAGTCTTCGGCTTCCCACTAATGATGGCCGTGTGACAAACATGTTTCTATTCGTCGTGGGAGAAACTTTCAGTGGGAAGTCAAGGGTGAGAAATTGGCTTTGGTTGATAAAGAACTGAAGACTTGGTCTAACTTATCGTATGTACAAAGTGGTCATAAAATGACTGTAATGTACAAACCCCGTTTCCATATGAGTTGGGAATATGTGTTAGATGTAAATATAAACGGAATACAATGATTTGCAAATCCTTTTCAACCCATATTCAATTGAATGCACTACAAAGACAAGATATTTGATGTTCAAACTCATAAACTTTATTTTTTTTTTTTTGCAAATAATAATTAACTTAGAATTTCATGGCTGCAACAAGTGCCAAAGTAGTTGGGAAAGGGCATGTTCACCACTGTGTTACATGGCCTTTCCTTTTAACAACACTCAGTAAACGTTTGGGAACTGAGGAGACACAATTTTTAAGCTTCTCAGGTGGAATGCTTTCCCATTCTTGCTTGATGTACAGTTTAAGTTGTTCAACAGTCCGGGGGTCTCCGTTGTGGTATTTTAGGCTTCATAATGCGCCACACATTTTCAATGGGAGACAGGTCTGGACTACCGGCAGGCCAGTCTAGTACCCGCACTCTTTTACTATGAAGCCACGTTGATGTAACACATGGCTTGGCATTGTCTTGCTGAAATAAGCAGGGGCGTCCATGGTAACATTGCTTGGATGGCAACATGTGTTGCTCCAAAACCTGTATGTACCTTTCAACATTAATGGCGCCTTCACAGATGTGTAAGTTACCCATGTCTTGGGCACTAATACACCCCCATACCATCACAGATGCTGGCTTTTCAACTTTGCGCCTGTAACAATCCGGATGGTTCTTTTCCTCTTTGGTCCGGAGGACACGACGTCCACAGTTTCCAAAAACAATTTGAAATGTGGACTCGTCAGACCACAGAACACTTTTCTACTTTGTATCAGTCGATCTTAGATGAGCTCAGGCCCAGCGAAGTCGACGGCCTTTCTGGGTGTTGTTGATAAACGGTTTTCGCCTTGCATAGGAGAGTTTTAACTTGCACTTACAGATGTAGCGACCAACTGTAGTTACTGACAGTGGGTTTCTGAAGTGTTCCTGAGCCCATGTGGTGATATCCTTTACACACTGATGTCGCTTGTTGATGCAGTACAGCCTGAGGGAACGAAGGTCACGGGCTTAGCTGCGTACGTGCAGTGATTTCTCCAGATTCTCTGAACCTTTTGATGATATTACGGACCGTAGATGGTGAAATCCCTAAATTCCTTGCAATAGCTGGTTGAGAAAGGTTTTTCTTAAACTGTTCAACAATTTGCTCACACATTTGTTGACAAAGTGGTGACCCTCGCCCCATCCTTGTTTGTGAATGACTGAGCATTTCATGGAATCTACTTTTATACCCAGTCATGGCACCCACCTGTTCCCAATTTGCCTGTTCACCTGTGGGATGTTCCAAATAAGTGTTTGATGAGCATTCCTCAACTTTATCAGTATTTATTCAATAAATACTGATAAAGTTGAGGAATGCTCAAAGTTGAGGAATGCTAAATTGTATTGCCACCTTTCCCAACTTCTTTGTCACGTGTTGCTGGCATCAAATTCTAAAGTTAATAATTATTTGCAAAAAAAAAAAATGTTTATCAGTTTGAACATCAAATATGTTGTCTTTGTAGCATATTCAACTGAATATGGTTTGAAAATGATTTGCAAATCATTGTATTCCGTTTATATTTACATCTAACACAATTTCCCAACTCATATGGAAACGGGGTTTGTAATTGCTCCGCTTGCCAGTTATTAATGATAACTACCACCTTGCTCTATAAGTATCAACGTAATCCACAAAATCAAAGCCTTTAGCATGCTTGCTCATGCATGGACACATGGACACTGTATTTTATAATAATGTGACCAGTCCCCCCACCAGTTATTAATGTAAGCGCCACGTTCCATTATAGCAATCAATGGTCCATAAAAAATTAAGCCAAGGTGTGATAATGTCTGCATGGACACATGCGCATGTGCAATATACATGCCATAACATCAAAACAATCCATTACTATTTACGCCAGTTATTAATGACAACTGCCACCTTGCATTTAATTAGTAACAGAAAGTCTCAGAATCTTTGTTTTAAAATAAAGCCGTCTATAAGGTTGCTAATACAAAGGCACATGTTCAATGTCATATCATTGTGATCACTCCTCTCACCAGTTATTAATGATGACTACCACCTTGTTCTATAAGTATCAACATAATGCACAAAATCAAATCCTTTAGCATGTTTGCTCATGCATGGACACATGGACACTGTATTTTATAATAATGTGACCAGTCCCCCCACCATTTATTAATGTAAGCGCCACCTTCCATTATAGAAATCAATAGTCCATAAAAAATTAAGCCAAGGCGTGATCATGTCTGCATGGACACATGCACACGTGCAATATACATGTCATAAAATCAAAATAATCGATTTCTTCTTACGCCAGTTGTTAATGACAACTGCCACATTGCATTTAATTATTAACAGAAAGTCTCTGAATCTTTGTTTTGAAATAAAGCCGTCTATAAGGTTGCTAATGCAAAGCCACATGTGCAATGTCAATGTCATATAATTGTGATCACTCCTCTCACCAGTTATTAATGGCAAGCATAACTTTTCATTATAGAAATCAATCATTCACAAAAATTAAGCCAAGGCATGATCATTTCTGCATGGACATATCCACACGTGCAATATATATGTCATACAATGAAAGCAATCTATTATCCCTCACGCCAGTTATTGATGACAACTGCCACCTTGCATTTAATTATTAACAGAAAGTCTCAGAATATTTGTTTGAAAATAAAGCCGCTATAAGGTTGCTAATGCAAAGGCACATGTGCAATGTCAATGTCATATAATTGTGATCAGTCCTCTCACCAGTTATTAATGGCAAGCATCACTTTGTATTATAGAAATCAATCAATCACAAAAATGAAGCCAAGGCATGATCGTTTTTGCATGGACATATCCACATGTGCAATATACATGTCATAAAATGAAAGAAATCTATTATCCCTCACGCCAGTTATTAATGACAACTGCCACCTTGCATTTACTTATAAATAGAAAGTCTCCAAAAATGTTTTAAAAATAAAGACATCTGTAAGGTTGCTCAAGCAAAGGCACATGTGCAATGTCTATGTCATATAATTCTGATCACTCCTCCCGCCAGTTAATAATGATAAGCATCACTTTGCATAATAGTAGTCACTAGAAATAATGAATAGTCCACAAAATCAAAGGCACGGTATGTTCATTCAAAAAAGTCGCATGCACACATGCAATGTTCCTGTCTTAAGATCAACACGATTGATTACTCCTCCTGCAAGGTAATAATGAAAACCACCACTTTGTATTGAAATATAAATACAAAATCTAAAAAAGTAAAGTAAAAATAAAGCATTCTGTAAGTTTTCTCATGCAAAGGCACATGTGCAATGTCTATGTCATATAATTGTGATCACTCCTCCCACCAGTTAATAATTAAAAGCATCACTTTGCATAATAGTAGTCACTAGAATAATGAATAGTCCACAAAATCTAAGGCACGGTATGTTCATTCAAGAACAGGTGCATGCACACGAGCAATGTACATGTCCTATAGTTAATGTGATTGATTCTCCTGCCAGTTTTTAATGATAATTACCACCACCTTGTATTGAATTAGAAAAAAAAATGTTTCCAAATAATTCCCCCAAAAATAAAAGCCACCAGTACAGTCACTTATGGACAGGCTCGTGCTCGCTTGCAATTTCTGTGTCATAGATTTGAGACCACTATTCCTGCCAGTTGTTAATGTTGAGCAGGATATAAATCAACAGAACCAATGAGTAGTGCACAAAATTAAAGCCAAAGTGTGCTTATTCATGCATGGGCAGATGCATATGTAGTAGAATTTCTGACCTTTGACCTATAGTTCATGTCTGTCAAAAATGTATGCTCATTTTGATTTCTCTTCCTCTTCTGTGGGACAAAAGTGAACTTTAAGTCGTGCCAACCTGTCTAACTGAATGTGTTGACTGTCTAAAAGATTCGAGTTGTTATGGAACAGATAGGGAAAACAAAATAAGACATTGACGCACTAACAAGAGAGATAAGAAAGGGATAAAGCCAAACGAAGAGAGTGTTTTGAACACCATCTTCTTTTTTCATGGTGACGGGCGCGCCCGGGGGGAAATTTTCTGTGTGCTAGACAACTCAACCCAACCATTGTACCATTTGATTATGAGTAAAATAAAACTCTTGTGTTAAATCTACTTTGGTTCTCATTGACAACCTGGACATTCCACTACAAAATTGGCGTCACGAACAGGATGGTCCAGAACTCTGCAAATCAACATCCGCTCCCGGCTTCTCTCTCAGGCAGACAACGCTTGCACGCGCGCATCTAATAAAAGGTAAGCTATTTTGCTTATTGTGTAAAAGTTGTCTGTCTGAAGAGAAACGGGATCGGTAAGATGAAAACTGAAATTTTTTTTCATAAAAGATAGTTCTCCAAAAACAACCTAGACTGAGGCATGTGTTGGTTGGCTTGAGTTGTATTATATGTGATCATTTGTCTGTGTGTGTTGTTGAAAACTTGTAATCTCTTGTTTTTAACAAATGGGGATTGTTGATAGAATTTTGGTGGTTTGGAGTGCAGAAGCATAGACGATGTGAGACGAAAAATTTCTTTGCAAGTACATGGTTAGCCGGAGTTGGACACAGCGAAATTTAAGGCAAGGTTGGCTAAACTGATGTGACATTTGGCCCACACAAATTTATGACGTCTATGAAGGTCCTACGTATCTGTCTATGTGGAAGCTGCAGCCGGGTAAAAAGCCTGATATAAGGTGATCGTTCAGTGACTCCGGTAGAGGAGATCAACTGAGCCAAGTTGTCACGAATTTGGAAATTTGCTGCAGTATAGATGGATAGAGTAAGGGCTCCATATGGTAGAGACTTGGTGAAACTATATGGACTGACCAGACACGATGTACTGTAGAAATTGAAAGGTGATTCCTGGAAATTCTACAGCGCCTTAGGCTGTTATCCGTGTTGGTCAGGAAGGAAAAGCAGGATTTGCTCCGCTGAATGGGTTAATCGCCATTATATGAGTAAGAATGACCTGCGTGTGTGTGTTATGAGACGGCCGATTCCACAAAAGCACGCGTGCATTAGTTGTTTATATTGGTCCGGACCAGGGGGGAGTGTTTTATGGGATAAAAATGTGTGTTTTTAAATTTATATATATATCTGCGTATTTTAATAACTTTTGTGTAGCACCTGGTTTCTTATCTGTTTTAATTCTCCCTCATGCTTTTGTGAGAGTTCCCTAACGCTTTTTTCGCACCCACGCTGATCTGCAAGAGCTGGGAAATTGTTGGTTATGTGTGTGCGTGTGAGAAAATAGACAAAGTTATGTACAGAAAACACATGAGTGAATGATCCATCCATATAATTATTTTCTTTCGCTTATCAAGAGGTTGGATCGCGGAGGCAGCAGCCTAAGCAGGGAGGCTCCCCCTCGTGGGCGCTGCGAGCTAATTCCAGTCATTTGAATTTGTTTTTAACTATACTGGTGATTGTGACTGTGCGATATTACAGTTGTTTTACACACTGAGATTTTGAATACGGGAAAAAAGAAGCTCTTGCTCGCTGGTAAATTCTCTGTGTGTGAGTGACTGTGTGACGCATATAAAAAAAAAAAGAGCTGGGAGACATTTTGAGATAAGAGTGTGTGCGTGTGACGCGGCTGTGTGAATGACAGCTGCGTGAGGCATTAGTTCGAAGAGGAGTGACACATAGCATTGAGCTAGGTTAGCATTGTGTTAGCATAGCATTGAGCTAGGTTAGCATTGTGTTAGCATAGCATTGGGCTAGGTTAACAAAAGTTTGTTTACTGAGGCATAGTAAAGCTAAGTTAGCATCTAGCGTGGCATTACTAAGTGTGGTTGAACAGTTATTCTCGGTCTGTAGAGTGTGCTAGTAGTAGATGCTTGCTAAGTCCAGTAAAATAATAGATATATGGAAAATTACACGTTTAAATATCAATAAATAAATACGGATTGTGGGACATTGAAACATTGTTTAATTCATCATTCATTTATATGTCTAGTACATTTTTTTTTTTGGTACAGCCCTGTTGCTTATCTGATCCATCCAGTTTCTGTGTGGAAGTTGAGACAAACACACACGCACGAACATCATAGATTAGGACACACTGTAACTTTGGAATTAATAGTTATACAACAAATAAATTAATAATATTGAATTTAAATTTGAGAAAGATAAATTGATTATACATTGACATTTTAAATTTTTTAGGAATAAACACACAATAAAACAAAAGTTAACTTTATATTCTAATACATCTAAGGGCATCTGTGAAACATAGAGTCTGAAGAAGTACAGATAAGAGCCACTCAGCGCCATTGTCAAAACAAAACGTAGAGAAGCGTTAAACAAATTCTAATCAGAAGGAAGACAGACCAAAATATGAGAACTTAAGTAAACAGACAGCAAGTAAACCAGAAATAATAATGTAAATAAATAACAAAGAAAGCAAATTTCTATGTGACATTGGTGCATGTAGAATTACAAATAGAGAATAAAACTAAATGGAAATAACTGTCTGCAAGATGAGCATGACGTCATGAATTGTGCTCGGGTTAGTAATAGATAGATAGATAGACAGATAAAACGTTATTGATTCCTTCAGGAGAGTTCCCTTTGGAAGAAGAACTAAAAAGTAAACAGTAACTAATAAGGGTATAAATGGAAACAAAATAGATTCTATTAAAAGAGAAACTAGGCATTAACGACCATGATATTAAAAAAAAAGTATTGCACTGTTATTGTTTTGCATTCCCTGTCATCCTAGCCCCCCAAAGAGGAGTTGTACAGTGTAATGATGTATGAGACAAAGGATTTTTCATAGGCTAAACCAGTAGTTCTCAAATGAGGGTATGGTGTTTCCGCCCGGACAAAAAAGGGAGGTACTTGAAGGTATGCCAAGGGGTACCTGAGATTTTAAATATTTTAAAATGCAGACAATAAAAATAAACACAGTACGGACGTTAAAAGTTAAAAGATTAAAAGATTTAGCTGAAAGATAAGGAGAAACGTGAATAAAAACATTCCTTTGTTTTGAAGAGTATCACGCACAGCGGGAGGTCAGAGTGCAAGCATGACAGCTTGCTCGCGCCTACTGATAGACAAATGATAGTTTAAATTAACTTATAGATAATCTTTAAGTGAATTAAAAGGGTACTTAAATACACATGAAGTAGTACGTATAATCTTTGAATTAAGGTTTTTGATTAGCAATTAATGGGATAGTTAAGACTGTAATTTTAAAACGTGATATGCAAATTGAACTAACCGAGAGGATATGAAAACGATGGGTGTACATGTTTTGAGTTCCAAATTCTGGAGGAAAAAACCTCAACAAAACGTAAAACCATACAGACGGACTTGGGTGGTAGCCACGGTTGTGCTAGAGCAAGCCGAGGGTGGAAAGGATATGCAGCCGGGGGACTGCCAGCTTCTCTGAACAAGACAAGCTCCAAAGTTGTAGCCAGAACATGCTCACAAAAAATACAGGTGTGACAGCAGGACGAACAGCAGGATACAAACAGACCCCTGCTGGACATAAGTGTCAACGGACAATGTTCAACACAATCTTTGAAGCATTCCTTTGTGGTCAACCTGCACACACCTTCAAATGACCTGCTTACGAACTGTGCCCTGACAATTCAATACTGCACAGAAGGAACTTCCTGATGTTGCCTGACAGCACGACATCAGCTGACAACTACTGGGGACGCCTCCCAGGAATGAGTGGAAGACGGGGACTGCTCCAACTGTCCTAGCGCTGGCTGACGGAGGTGCGTCCGTGTGTCCTGCCACCCAAACCGCCAAAGTGTATGATCACCAATTAGACGACTAATAATAGGAGCCTTTTGACTCTTATATATGGTGGGACTCAAGGTATGGCCGCTCATGTGAACTATCCTTAAAACAATTAGAATGGTATAAGATGGACAACTAATGACCCACATTGTTCCCTCTGTCCTGCCTACGAAACAAACAAAAAAATTAGGTCAAATGATAAAACAGGGCGTAGCTGCCGCTGATTGAACCGATACGCAAATCAATTATTTCGGTTGTCTGTTAAAAACATAGCTATTGGTTGCAATTTGGACATTTCTGCTGTAGGCTACAAAGAGTGACAAAGGGGGGAGGAATTATGATTTATGAAAGGGAAAACATTAAAAGTAGATCAATTTGAGTATGTTGAAATTAAAATCACATTTTCCTCAGAAATGTATTTCAAGGTAATTGTAGTATACCGACCGACCACAGCTAAAGACATTTTTCTTGATTCATTTTCAGACATCCTCAAACAGCATAGTATGACAGAAGTAACGTCATGGAGGACGTTAATCTGGACTGGTTAAATAAAACACGTAGAAAGAAATTTAAGGATATTATAAACGGCTACTATATGATACAAATGATAAGCAGCCCTACTAGAATTACAATTGGATGACAAAAATTAAAGAGAACATCTGTAAATACACAAATACAAAACCAGAAAGAAGAGTGTTAAAATAAAAATATCATTGGATTCTAATAAAGACATGAGGACTCAGCTCTCATAAGAGCAATTAAAACAGGTCTAAATACAGATCGTATGATTTAAAAGTTTGGAGGAACAAAAGTTACAATGTTTATGCGGAAGTCTAAGGCTGACTTTCACTTAGAATTAATCAAAGCTGCAAAAAGGAACAATAGAGAGTTATGGAAAACCAGATACAAACTTACGGAAAGAGAGCAAACGAGAAACAACACTATAACATTAAATATCAATGGCGCTACTATCGCAGACAGTCTGGACATAAGTAATAATTTTGATGAACATTTCATCCAGTCTGTACAAACCCTGAATAAAAAATCCCTCAAAATCAGTGCAAATAATTGTCATTTATTCAGGATGGACTAATCTTAGAATTAACAAATGAAGCAGGGTTAAACAAAATCTTCGCTGCATTATCAGACTCACGATCTAGAGATATATAAATGGGTTGGACACTATCTTCCTAAAAACATATAAGGATTGTATTATTGCTCGTATAACAACGATTGATAAATAAATCAATAACGGAAAACACTTTCCCTACCACGTCGAGAAACTGCTACTATGATTAAATCCATAAAGCAGGAAATAAAGAAGACCAGAACATGTACAGACCAATTAGCCTTCTCCACGTTATAACAAAAGGAATAGAAAATTTGAAATTAAAAAGTGGCTTTGGAGCAATCAAGGCTGCTCAGACGGTCACTAAGAGGGGCATTATGTTGACACATCAATTTAATGAGTATTATATTTATCTATGAGAGCATTTTTGTTGTAAATTGTGAGGTATGGCTGTTAAAATCTTGGTTGTTTTTACGAATGATGACAGATGTGAACAAGAGCATGTATTGTCTTTGTGTGATGATGTAAATACGGTGTGGTTGTATTGTATGGTAAGTATGTGTCCATGAAGGGGCATTTGGTGACTTTTCTTATAATTGAATACATGCTACAGTATGATTATTTTTGATTAATTATTGATTATTATGAATGTATATATTTATTATGATTAATTAGTGTCATAATTTTAGTGCTTGATTTGTGGATCCCTTTAATTTAGGTAGCCAGGGACTACAGATGGAAAGTAGCTATTTAGATATAATCTAGTACAAAACATATCTGTTTCTGAACTTAATGTTTCTGTGCATAGTCCCATCATAGATAGACTAAATTAAATACAACTATTTAGTGAATTATTGAGGCCACAATAATTCACTAGGTGTTGTAAAATATCAAAGTACTATTGCAAAAGCGAACAGTGACCTCAAACATGACCTGTCCTCCGCCTCTGTTCTTGCTGCACTTGACTATCAGCTGTCTTTTCTTTTTCTTGGATGTTTCTGAAACTACTAATACTACTACTACTACTACTATTACTATTACTACGACTAACACTGTCCCTGTGAGAGGGACAGAGGGGGGAGGTGAGTTTGGATTGGGTCAAGTTTGAGCGTGTTGAGGTTTTATTTAATGGATATGATCAATCCGGTACAAGGATAAAGGAACGTAATGATTTAGATTGACAATTGCAGTGGTTGGCGAAAGCAACCCCACCCTCAAAGGAGGGTGCCAATTCAGTAATTAAATGTTTTGTGAATGATCTAATATCCCGACATGGTTTCCCCAAAAAGATTAGGTCAAACAACGGCACCTAATTTAAGAAAACAGGTTAATCTTCTTCAGTCACAAGATCAGCACTTCTCAGGACCAGCAGCTTCCTAGGAAGGTGGAAAGACCATGAGACCAAAATGGTAAGTTTGCAAAATGTAGAATTTGTGTGCCAGTTCCTCTGTGCAGATTTGAGGATGAAAGCAGCCACCCCAGATTCCCTTGCACTCGCTAAGAGGGGCACGGTCAAAGCCAATCCAGGACCAACACCCGATACCTGACTGGAAGGAACCGAGAGGAGAGACAACACCTTGCCAGCGATGACGAGAACAACTAACGTAGCCAGGAGCGATGCGTCCATCGGGACTCCAGCAGCCCTGGAAGGAGGTGTCGGGAGTGCCGAAGCGGCGAGGAGGCGTTGAAGCAAGCCGAGGGCCTGGACCAAAGCCCCAACGCCCCATACTTTGCCCCGCCTTCCCCAAAGCCCCATACTTTTCCCCAATTTCGGCCAGCACGGACATGCCATTAAACAGTCTGCCCAATGGACTGAACCACACCCCAAGAACAGACAGAGACAGACTGTTTGAGTGGATCTCTTTCTTCACCAAGGCAGCCAAAAGCCCAACGAGGTGTCGGCAGGCCACCAGCCTGAGGCACCACTGAGCCATCCATACGAGCACTAATCGAACATGGACTCATACGAAATTCAGTTGTGTGTACAAAATCAATTGGTAACTACATTCATTGCACATGCCGGGAAAAATAATAATGCAACAGCTTACAGTCATAAGTCTATATTAATTCTAAACCAGATCTTGTTTGATTCATTATTAATGTGAAAATACATCTTGAATAAGCATATATATATTCATCTAAATATGTTCATGATCAAAGTATTTTGGTATTACGTTACTAACTCAAAGGGTAGGCCACTAATTGTGTTCTGTGAGATGGTTTTACTGCAGGCTGGTAACAGCGATCGCTCTGAAGGAGGGTCATAGACGGAATTTTTGCCTCGTATAAAAACATTGAGGTTTTTGCCTCTATCTGCGGTAGAGATTTAATTTAGTGGTCTATATCAGAAATTGTTTTGGTCCAGGGTCTTAAGACCCTGGAAGGCGGGTATGTAGTAGAATTTCTGACCTTTGACCTATAGTTCATGTCTGTCAAAAATGTATGCTCATTTTGATTTCTCTTCCTCTTCTGTGGGACAAAAGTGAACTTTAAGTCGTGCCAACCTGTCTAACTGAATGTGTTGACTGTCTAAAAGATTCGAGTTGTTATGGAACAGATAGGGAAAACAAAATAAGACATTGACGCACTAACAAGAGAGATAAGAAAGGGATAAAGCCAAACGAAGAGAGTGTTTTGAACACCATCTTCTTTTTTCATGGTGACGGGCGCGCCCGGGGGGAAATTTTCTGTGTGCTAGACAACTCAACCCAACCATTGTACCATTTGATTATGAGTAAAATAAAACTCTTGTGTTAAATCTACTTTGGTTCTCATTGACAACCTGGACATGTCATATAATAATGCAATAGATTGCTACTCCTGACAGTTATTAATGATAATTACCACCCTGCATAAAATTAGTCACTAGAAAATCAAAACTGTCTCTTCGGTCCCGTATAGAAATGCACATGTGCAATGTCTTTGTCAATGATTCACAAACTATGGTACACGTACCACTAGTGCCAAAGATTTGATTGTTTTATATTCCTATATTCAAACATAGTGTTACTGTTCAAACTGTGTGTAATGCTACATTGGCCAAAAATATTACATACACTTGATAAAGAAAACAGCTGCCTTGTTTTTAACGAATACTTAGACCTATTATGCTACAGTATTTTATTGCTGGTCATTATGGTGGTACTTGGAGAGCCAAGTGTTTTCTGAGGTGGTACTTGGTGGAACAAGTTTGAGAAGCACAACATATGTACATATAATTAATGTGATCATTCCTCCCACCCGTTATTAATGAATCAACCTTGTGCAGGGTTTTTTTTTAGTTATTAGCTATTTCATATGCTTTATTACATTGCATGTGGATGTAAGAACAAAAATGTTTCATGAAATAAAATGCACGGATGTGTTTTAAATGACCACTTTTAAATGATCAACACATAGTGAGGCGGTATACATGTTTTGACAGAGGGGCTCAGACACAGTGTACACATTGAACCACAGCCTTAGTGAGCTGTCCACATTTTCTGTAGACTAGAGAAAACAAGCTGTTGTTCCACAAACAAGCTATGCTATGAAACCAAGACAACCAAGCAGATAATGAAGAGCAGTATAGATGCTAGTGGAGTGAGAGCCCTGTCTGAGGCAGACGGATGGAGCCTTATTTATTTGTATATGATTTTTAAACCCAGGTCACTCTGATGAAAGACGAGGGGTGTGTTAATTTTCAGTTGATTATAATGTATATCCCAGAGGCAGCAATAGAGTTTGGCTCATTAATCAAAGTCGACACATTCTTGAATGTAAACATGATATCGGTGCAAAGGTGCAAGGGAAGATAAATTAGGCTGGAAATGTGTAATGAGACACAAACGACAGAAACATTTTATGAAATATTGTGTGCAAGTGCTAAGGTTAAGCAGTCTTACAAACTTTTCTCTGCACTGGGACCCTTCCTGACATATGCAGTATTTAACACTGTGGTAGAAAGACTCATTAAAATGTTGTTTATTTCAAGTGCATACCCACATGTGCCTGTGTGTTTTGTAAATGGCATGCAGCAACAATCTATTATTAGTATTCAGCAAATGTGAATACCAATCTTTTATGTCAAACCTCTCAGAATGTCCAGGGACACATTGACAATGTTATTTATTTGACTTTTATGCTTTGTGTGAATAACATTTTCCGTCATACCAAAGACTATAAAAATGGGACCCATAACCTCCCTGCTTGGCACTCAGCAACAAAGGGTTGGAGTTGGGGGTTAAATCACCAAAATGATTCCCGGGCGCGGCGCCGCTGCTGCCCACTGCTCCCCAAGGGGATGGGTCAAATGCAGAGGACAAATGTCACCACATCTAGTGTGTGTGTGACAATCATTGGTACTTTAATCTTAATGAATCTTAATAATAATCCAAGCCTCAGAGGCACACCATTATGACTTGAACCAAGGCAACATTCTTTTATGGGTTCTTCTCACTGCAGGGAAAATGAATTAAGCAAGAGATGTGGGCCCTGAGGCATGCCAGAGATTATTGATAATGATTGTATCAGGGAGGTTGGTGAGGTTGTTGTCAGAGGCCTGAAAAAATAGGAAATACAGACAAGAGCAAATCAAATACTGGAGACAATTATTTAATCTTTATATGCCAGCTTCAAGAAATTAAAGTAACAAATCGTACATACAAAACTGGTACGTTATAAGATTCTGTAGCTGATGAAGACATGGGAACTTTGGATACAATTTAAAAATCCACGTTGGCAGCTGTTTAGCTTGATTCATGCAGGTGACTAATTTCAAAACCTCGGAGAGCTGTTCTCTGATCTTGCTTAACATATTTACATGTAGTGTGCAAAAGTGCTTTAATGCAACAGTTTGCAAGATCTTGTACACAAATACTAAGAATACCCGAGAAAAGAGTGGTCTATTGGTTGGGATTTCAATAGTTTTGTCCTAAACAAAATAACTACTTATAACCAGTGGCATAAGTATATTTAGTGTTTCAAAACGTAGTTGATGCTCGCTCATGTACACCGACACCTTGTTTAAGCTTGGTTTGACTTTGTTTTTTTGGCAAATTTTCTCCAATATTTAGGTGGAAACTCTGAATGCAATAGGGCTTGAAAGGGCACATGATTTAGCAATACATTGCGGGTGCTGGATAGCCATTGTTGCTGGATAGCAACAAACTGTATTAAAATGGGTCGTACAAAATCAATCAATAAATCAATCTAAAGTTATTTATACAGCCCTCAATCCCAAATGTCTCAAAGGGCTGCACAAACCACAACTGCATCCTCGGATCTGATCACACATCAGGGCAGGAAAGAACTCAACCCAATGGGAACTTAGACTTAGTTTAAGATAAAATTAAAGTACCAATGATTGTCACACACACTAGGTGTGGCAAAATTATTCTCTGCTTTTGACCCATCACCCTTGTTCACCCCCTGGGAGTTGAGGGGAGCAGTGAGCAGCATCGTGGCCACGCCCGGGAATCATTTTTTGTTGATTTAACCCTCAATTCCAACCCTTGATGCTGAGTGCCAAGCAGGGAGGTAATGGGTCCCATTTTTATAGTCTTTGGTATGACTCGACTGGTAGACAAACTTTATTGATCCACAAGGGAAATTGTTCCACACAGTAGCTGTGGGAAGTATTTAAAGTCTTCTCAAATACTAATCTATGAATATAAGTATTGCTTTTTTTCCCAAAATATTGTGCATTGTTCGTAACCCGCAGCTAGCCTAGCTTAGCTTGGCTAACGCTAACAGCCTACTAAATGCTACGTGTGGAACAGAATAAAACAGGCTTTGATTCAGACTTACAAGTGTGAGAATGCCGTGAACACAGCAACATGCACCAGGTGATGCCGTGACGTTTAATCATCTCACGGCTGCTATCCAGGCTATTTGTCGTCTCTTTATTGGTTTACTAACCTGTTTCTACGCTAACAATGAGACAAATCTCACCAAATCGTTTTTTTTTCTTTTTCTGAAGCGATCATGACAAACATTGTGGCAGTTAATTACAATAGGTGGCACGTTTGCGCCATGTTTTGAACTCGTTACAAAAAAAGAACACAACACTAGGACAGAGTCCTACAAACAGCCATGTAAATGAACTAGTCAGTGTCCAGCAAGAACCACTATGTGTTGTGTTTCCACGTCACACTTTCGAGCCCTATATTCTTGGGGCGTTGAACCGCATGCACTGTGTCATCCCCTTTGCTTGTGCTGCTCTGCTAAGCGACCCTTACCCCCTGCTGTGGCGGCATATGTTAATAAAATGCCCCGCATTGCTGACTGTGCTCCCTAATTTACTCCCGAATGTGAAAATTGATGTTGTGCTGCGGCGTGATTCTTAAAATTCCACAAGCTGCAGCATATACTTGACATGTGCATGTACTGTATGTATTTGTGTGCATGTGCTCATTCTACTTATGCTTGAATGTGACTGACGGGCAGCAATTTCCATATACATTGTCCTCATTTGAATACACCACTTATTGGGTGATGGTGGTGATAATTACCTGTTGTGCAGTGAGAAGGCCATCCGCTCCCACTGGGCCTATTTTTGTCAGTAGAACCGAGTATTGCTCACTGGGGACTGGTGAGACATGACAGCAGCATGATGACAACTCCTCACCGCCACGCAGCATCGTCTGCTATCGACACCACGGAGGGCCATCATGCGGGGAATTCCACAGATGGGATACTTTCAGGAGCGTCTTGTCAATTTCTGCACAGGGGTGGGACGTCTTCTGACGGCAGGGAAAGGTTAAAGGATTGATAGAGGAGATCAACAGATGTCGATGTCGCGGAAAGAAGTTTTTCCGACAGAACAAAGTGAGGTGGGTGTTATAGCAGCTTGGAAGTTAGCGTTACAACATGAACACTTGACTGATCATGCGACTCTGCGTCCACAATCGTCGTATAACCCGAAACCGTGCACCTACCGCGATGATGGTGTTCATTCCCAGCTGGATCATAGAATTTCTACTCGCTCAAACAGACTATACTATCACAAAAAAACTAGAACATCACTCGGAGAGCGTAGACCTCCGCCATGCCATAACCTAATAGTAAAGAAAGACGTTGATTTGGATCACCCCTAAGATCTAGGGCTGGGCGATAAAACAATAACAATATATATCGCGATAGACATGTGATCAATATCAATAGAAAATGGGGTCGATAGAACGTTCGATAATTTCACTGAGTTCTGTTAGCAAAAAATAGGAATAAAGGCGGAGCCGGAACCGCACGGCATTCTGGGGGGTGTAGGCAGAGGAAGGGCTTTGGCCTCTCGACCTATCACGGCCGAGCCTGAACCGCAAGGCATTCTGGGAAATGCTAACAGGAAGAAGAAAAAAAAAAGCAACAACGGCTAGCTGACGACGAGGAGTGAAACGAAACGGGAATATGAGTGCGGCAGCACGAGAGGAAATTGTAAATAAAAAAGGAAACGTCACGTCACCAGTTTGGCAGTATTTTGGATTTTTTAAAATCCGATACGAATCAGAGTAAAACTGTCTGCAAACTTTGCAAGGTCGTCGTCCCGACCAAGTCTGGGAACACGACAAACTTATTTTACCACCTGAGCCGCTCTCACCCGCTGGAGTACAGCAGTATCAAACAGCCACAACCATCTACATCAGCCGGTGCAAGTGGAACAGCACCGAAGCGGCAACAACAGACCACCATTGTTGTTGCCGCAGACAGTATTACTCGGCAGCAGTGCCATACGACAAAAATTCAATACGTTATAAAGAAATAACGGGTGCAGTGGTGTATCAATTAGCGAAGGACATGCTACCGCTCAGCATAGTTGAGAAGTCTGGGTACAAGAATCTCATACACATGCTCGACCCCCGTTATGTTCTACCTGGCCGAAAGCACTTTTCCAAGACAGCTATTCCTAAGCTTTACACAATGTGCAGGGAATCTGTGGAAAAGGAGATACTGAAGTTGGTTTGATTTTTCCATAAATGACTGAAGAGGGTAACAGGTTTGTTTTGTCACAGATGGTCAGACGCAAGTTTATTCCGATGTTTACAATATTCTGTAAGACATGTTTGTTTCTGCTTGCTTAATGTGACTGTTATTTATTTACATATATTGTTACCAATATGGCTTTAAAGCCTGAGTTGTACACTACTAATTTCTTAATTACAATACTTTGCACATTTTGTTGGATTAAGCATTTATTTAATGTCAATATTTGCACATCGACCAGTATTTTCATTTATTTGACTGTTTTTCATAATGCTGACCTTGTTCTAAAGGTTAAAGGTTATATTTAAAGTACAAATATTTAAATTCAGCCTTTTTTCTCCTGGTCTTTATTTAGAATAGGTTTTTATTTTTTTTATCAATAAATATCGATATCGATTGATATGAAACACTTATATCGTGATACATTTTTTAGTCATATCGCCCAGCCCTACTAAGATCTAATAACTCGTTCCTTATTCTGATTTGGCCATTTTTGTTTTAAGTTTCTATAAAATCTAATCCGCCAAAACTTTTTGAGCTGTGTCGTTAACTAACAGACACACAGACACAAACCATGGTAGAGGTAAATACGTTTTAAACCAATACTATTGATCCAATCCTTGATTTCATAACTCAATAATTGAAAAAAAAAGAAAATCATTTGCATGCATAACAGTTAGGTCCATACTAGTGTCGTCCTGATACCAGTATTTTGGTACTTTTCGGTAATTTTCTAAATAAAGGGGACCACAAAAAATTGCATTATTGGCTTTATTTTAACAAAACAATCTTACGGTACATTAAACATATGTTTCTTACTGTTCTTAAAGTTTGTCATTAAAAAAAAAAAGTGAACATACAAGACAACTTGTCTTTTATTAGTAAGAAAGCAAACAAAGGGTCCTAATTTAGCTGCTGACGTATGCAGTAACATTGTGTCATTTATCATTCTATTATTTTGTCAAAATGATTAAGGACAAGTGGTAGAAAATGAATTATATATATACTTATTCATTTACTGTTAATATCTGCTTACTTTCTCTTATAACATGTTCTATCTACACTTCTGTTAAAATGTAATAATCACTTATTCTTCTGTTGTTTGATGCTTTACCTTAGTTTTGGATGATACCACAAATTTGGGTATCAATCCGATACCAAGAAGTTACAGGATATTGTCATATTCAAAGTCCCCTTGTGTCCAGGGACACATTTCCTGAGTTTATAAACATAATATACACTTTTAAAAAACAAAAGAAGATGTTGTGATGCCAAAAAATATTGATGTAATCATAATAGTATGGACTAAATACACTCCTGTACTTGGTATCAGGTGTTTGTTTACATTTTGACGCCGGTGAGCTACGGTGTGTAGTAAAACATGTTTAGCTATTCCTCGTCCTGCAGGGATGATACTTGTAAGAAACTTAATTTATTTGTCGCCATGGAGGCGAGGATTAGTGATTTAGATGTAGCTTAAACACTGCCGACTGCGGCTGGACTTTAGCCGCTAGCTAGCTAGCCATGTCCAAAAGCACCTCTTCCGGTTTCAGTGTTATAGCTTCACCTTTATCGTTAGTTTTTAAGCCAAAATGCGTCCGTTCTCCCTTTTCTGTCTACACACTGTGTCTGCTTGTAAGTACTCTGTGATTGTGCGCTGCCAAACATGCTCCTCTGCTCGTAAACCAGTAATGACACGACGTGACGACGACGGGGGCACAGGGGTGTGGACCGGTACTTTTGAGAGGCGGTATATTACCGAATATGATTAATTAGTATCACGGTACTATACTAATACTGGTATATTATACAACCCTAGTCCATACCAACCAGTGTAACCAGCAACACTTCAGACATACCTGCCTGTCCTGTTTTCACCAGGAAGCTCACGAAAAATCTGTCAAATTTCATATTGCACTTATCTAGACACTCATTACTTTACAGTTACAACTATGAACCTATAATTCATTCACACTGTGATGGTGGTAAGCTACGATTGTAGTCACAGCAAACGTGGTGGCCATTTTGCACCTACGGCCTCGCCAATCACCATCAAAAATTAATTCACATTTGTACACCATTGTGAGCGGCAAGAGGTGGGTGAAGTGCCGAAGTTGGATTTGTACCGGGGAACCCTCAAGTTGATGTCCGCTCTACCATCTCAGCCACACCACATGTTATAGATCCTCCCGATTTTAAAGTATTGATAACGAAGTCTTGCCAGACAGACTGTTGGTCTGTCCAACCAGTAAGTCAGTGCGCAGACATGTCAACCTGTCCGGACACTCCCAGAAAATCCATCCAACTCCCATCTCCTAGATCTTGCCTATTAACAGTTTTAGAATAAAGAATGTAGCCTTTATGGTATGCATGCTCTCCGCGTATCCTTCTGTCACAGTGAGCGTTCCTAATCTTGTCAAAGGGTGACGTCTTTGAATTTGATTCTCCGTAGCTTTACCTTCCCTTCCAAGGATGCACCTCTCTTCACGCTTTCCAGGTTGCGCCGACAAATGGGAGCGAGCGGTTGTCAATTTAATTATGTGTCCCGGAGCTGGGGCTGCAGCGAGCCGTCGGCTTGGAGACGCAGGCTTCTTTTTGTTAAGCTTTGTTGCCGTGCAGAGCGGCTGCCAGGCATGCTTGGAACCTGCACATGCACATAGGTGGACATTACCAGGGCCAGCGTAGCTTCCTGGCATTTCAACAACAAGCGGCAAAACAGACGGGTTGACTTCCTCTTGTTTCCCATCCCAGCTGTCGGCGCACGATAACATCGGCTTCACGTTTTTTCGATCGACTCGGCTTTGCACCTCCATCAGACCGCGAGAGATAGCTGCTGTCGTGTCAATTTTATTTGAATTGGGGCCAGTCCACCTTCGGGATGTGTTTAATACTATCTTGCCTAGGGCTAAGAATGAGCAACTGTTGTATTTTTTTCCCCCAAGTTGGCTGTCTTGTGGTTGGGGAGAAGAGGCTAATTGATGGAGTGGTTGATGCCAGGGAGGGTGAGCAGTCACAGACTTTTTAGTGCACTCAAGGTTTCAAGGTACTTTATTGTCATACCAGTACGTCAAGGGTGTCCAAACCTTTTCCACTCAGGGCCACAGACTGAAAAATCAAAGCATGCGGGGGCCATTTTTATATTTTTCCTTTTTTCAAAACCAATACAATATATGGGTTGTTGTTTTTTTTAACCTTTATGGCTTTCCTCAAGTTCAGTCCCCGGTACCCGGAAGGGTCTCAGTCATAAAAATGTTAGAAATAAGTCATAAATTATTATTTTTTCATTTAACGCTTGAATCTCGAGATCCAAAAATGATTCCCGGGCGCGGCACCGCTGCTGCCCACTGCTCCCCTCACCTCCCAGGGGGTGATCAAGGGGATGGGTCAAATGCAGAGGACACATTTCACCACACCTAGTGTGTGTGTGACAATCATTGGTACTTTAACTTTAACTTTAACGTCAGGTCTGTCTGTCGTTATAACGTTTTTTTAAATGTTGTTTTTATGTTTATGCCCTTTATGTCAAAACCCTTATTTATATGGCAAACACACAAACTATGGAACATTTTCCCCCAAAACATTTCAAAGAGGAATATTTGATGTGAAGTAATTGGAACCTTAAATAGGTCAATAATTCATTTCAATACAAAAATAAAAAGAATAAGTGTTGAAAATAAGCCAAATTTCAATTTTTTTTTACCATTAACGCTTAAGTCTGTAGATCTGTTGGTTATAAGATTTTATAACTTTTTCATTTTTGTTTGTTTGTTTGTTTGTTGCCCTTTTTGTGAAAGAAAACTTTTGTTTTGCACAAAATATGCAATATTTTCCCCCCAAAATATTTCAAAGTGGAATTGTTCCAGTGAAGTAAAAGGAGCCTTCAATAGGTCAATAACAGTCCGTATGGCAGCTTTGTGTTATTAGTGTCAACATTGCCACTTTTTCTTGTTACATTTCACCTGTTTACTCTTTTATTACACTTTTTCATGTTTTACATTTTTATTGTAGTATTTGCAGAATGTGCCGGGGGCCGTTAACAAATTAGCTGGGGGCCACAAATGGCCCTCGGGCCGCACTTTGGACATGCCTGCAGTAAGTGATGAACCAGATTTAGCGCAGTAGGTACCACAAGAACGATAGTCTGTGCATAATCATTTAAATAGAGTATAATACACAGTAAATAGAGCAGATTATACATAACACATGTTAATAGGAATATATTATAAATAGAATAAAATAAATAGAACACATTGTGATCCTGTAGTGCAAATAGAATGTATAGACAATGACAGCAAACCAAACCAAATAAAAGCCCAGTTCAGCACAGTTTGGACTCAAAGGAAATTCATGCATTAATCTGTAAATTTTCTGTAGTCAAATATTTTGTAAGATTGTTGACCTTTTTAAACAAGTGATACATCAATCAATCAATCAATCAATGTTTATTTATAAAGCCCTAAATCACAAGTGTCTCAAAGGGCTGAACAATGAAGTCTTTATCAATATAAAATACTGTTCTTATGCGTACATGAATTCAAGTATTCCATTGATCGTAGTTAGGGTTTCAGGGATTCTTGTTGGGGTTAAGTTTTTGTGCTTGGATTGAGTGGGTACATTAGAATTTGTGAAGTTTTTAGTGATAGGGGGGCAGGGTTAGACTTAGAGTTTTAGTTTAGGGTTTGAATCGAGATTGAGGTTAGGGGAGGGATTGGCTTGCAATTAGTGATTAGGCGCTGGGTTTGACGGTTTGGGTTGGGGTTTAAATTTGTATGTTAGTGTTAGGGTTTGTAGTTAGGATCAGAAGCTAGCTGTGGGTGTTGAGAGTGAGTGGGTTACAGTTCAGGCTGTTCTCGGGTTACGGTAGGGATTAGGTTATGGTCAAGCATTATTGCCCGAGAGGTGTTTTGAGGGTCACATCACAGTTATGGCTGCCTTCAGAGGGCCGCTTGTCACAGTAAATGTTTATGGATATTAATAACATTATAATCGCCTCATGATATTATTACACACTAGGCTATTTGATTATACTGTATATTTTGAAGTTCAAATTGATGGATAACTTGCTTTGAAATCATAAGTCAGGGTGACAAGCATATATTATAGTATTTAAAGTATTTTCAAATTAAAAAAATATGCATCTGCGTGCAGTAGATGCATCTGTTCTGTCAAAATTGAAAGAAGAATACATTTAGTAAGAAAGATAAAGTGCTTTTTGGCACACATTATTTCCAGGATTTTGCTGGCCACATAGAACGATGTGCAGCTCTGGTCCGCGGGTATTGAGTTTAATACCTACATCTGGGTATTAGGGTATAACAAGTTCAGGTTAGGGTTAAGATTTGTGTGTTAGATTTAAGTGTGTAGCCATTGGGGCAGGGATCTGGTTTAATTTCAGGCTTTAGATTTATGTTTGGGGATTAGATATAATTGAGCGTTTGGGTTATTCTGCAAAACCAAACGTTCTTACCTGTTGGTAGATGTTTTTGTGTAGTTGGAATCTCCATGAGTCACGGAAATTTTAAATCATACTTGCCAACCCTCCCGTTTTTAGCGGGAGAATCCCGTTATTCAGCCCCTCTCCCGACAACCTCCCGGCAGAGATTTTCTCCCGACAAACTCCCGGTATTCAGCCGGAGCTGGAGGCCACGCCCCCTCCAGCTCAATGCGGACCTGAGTGGGGACAGCCGTTCTCACGTCCGCTTTCCCAGCAGCTTGCCTGCCCAATGACGTCATAACATCTACGGCTTTTAGAGAGTAGAGTGCACAACAAGGAGAGAGAGTTCTTGGTTTCTTATGTGGGTTTATTGTTTGGCAGTTTCATTAACGTCCTCCCAGCGCGGTAACAACACACAACAACAGCAGTCACGTTTAGTCTACCGTAAAGCAGTTCGTCTGCCGTAAACAGCAATGTTGTGACACTCTTAAACAGGAAAATACTGCCACCTACTGGATTGCCTGCAGAACACTGAAATTCAAGTATGTCTTTTATTTATATGTATAATAAAATAAAAAATAAAAAAATAAAAAAATATATAGCTAGAATTCACTGAAAGTCAAGTATTTTTTATACATATATTTATATATACATATATTTATATATACACATATATATATATATATATATATATATATATATATATATATATATATATATATATATATATATATATATATATATATATATATATATATATATATATATATATATATTATATAATATATATATATATGAAATACTTGATTTGGTGAATTCTAGCTGTACATATACTCTCCTCTTAATCACGCCCTTAGCCACGCCCCAACCACGCCCCCGTCCCAAACACGCCCCCCACCCACCGATATTGGAGGTCTCAAGATTGGCAAGTATGTTTTAAATCAACCCATGGACTCATTGCAGAGATATTTATAAAACAATTGTGCCTTCTTCCAAACTTGCTTCAAACAAACTGTTTGGAATTTGAGACTTAAGCGACACATTTTGCCTCAGTTACATTAGCGGATATCTCCATATATGGTAAATATATACTTGAAGAGCTTTGCACAAGTTCAAAGTTGTAGTCAATAAGTTCTTTATTTGATTTTATCCTATAATAAAAAAGTACCTTATAGTTATAGCTTATGTCTATTTGTAGACTCCATATGGAAGCGCTAAAAACTACAGGGTGGAGACGAAGTCGATGGGGGCTTGACCTTGGCACGTAAATAAGACCACCCACAAAACAGCGAATCCTGAAGAGAGTCAGAAAGCGGCTTGAAGATGGTCTGTAAGACAAAATCTGTGCAAAATCTTTAGCATAGCACCACCATTACATACTGTGCAGACCAGGGGTACTAAACCTTCTTTGCCAAACTTTTCCTATACAGGGGTGCCCAGCATCCACTCAAATATTAACACTAAATTAATAATCTTACTCTTGATTTTAATTGTGTTCAATAATTATATCTAACCTTCTTATAGTTTAACATGATTACTCTTGTCAAATTATCTGAAACCATGTGTTATTTAGAAAGATTAATATCAAGATTTAGGTCAGGCTGATTACAAAATAAATGCTAACTTCAGACATTTTGCAAAAGAAGAGACTCAAAAAAACTGATGGAAAAACGTCTTTACATACAATTACACAGTGATAAAATAAATATAACGAAATTAATACAGAAATACATGTATCTTTCATAAATACAAATGAAAATACAGCTTCACCACTTTATTTCCAGACAACTTCTGATTGTTTGAGATTGTCATTACTGCCACAAGTGGTGTAAAAGTGTATTGTAACAGTACCTCTGCGGCCCATACGGACCACAGATAAGAAACCAATGTTTTTGGTGGCCCTCCAGCCCTATGGTTAAGAAACACTATTGTAGACCACAAGGAAGTGTTTTAAATGTACAAAAAAAAATCATAATATGACCCCTTGGGCGAAGGGGAGAGTAAAGCATTAGGGTTATGCTGAGGGTTAGTGTTACTGTTAGGGCTTAGGCTCATGGTAGGGTTAAGAGAATCATTGTGTTTCTAAACTACCAGTACTATTTTACATTGTAATTACTGTATTTTTCTGGTATCTAGATGACCAGCTGTTCTGTATATATAACACACAAAAAAACAACCTCCCTGTTCACCAATGCCAGTGAGTCAGGGAGGACATTGTTGACAATGATGCTGTCTGACATGGAAAGGTAGTCTTGTGTGCGCTGGTGGGAACAACAACGAGGTTATGTTGTTCAGTACGTGGCCATGTGTGGGTGGACTACGCTGGCAACACCATAAACATTCATAGTCACTTGAGACCGGCTTTTTAAAATGTTATTTCCTATTGAGTACTGCATGCAGACCTTTGGGGCAGAAAGTGCCGTGTTTCATTTCCACTCTTAATCCCCGCTTTTGTCTACTCATCTGGTAGTTTTAGGCCTTATGAGGACTGGACAGCGATCGTTCCCTTTGGCTTCCTCTCAGCTTTGCTAATGCTATTTGCGCCTGACAACATCCTCGCTTACGGTAGCAGATCTTACATCTCAAATATAACCGGGATTTGCCCTCAGGCTTATGAGGGATTGTGTTTGTAACGAAACATTGGGTTTGATATCGCATCCCACCATGTCAGCGCGCAAATACAAAGGCAAGATTTTGGCCGCACATAAAAATGTAATCAATAATACTGCATGTGATCACAATCCAATTTGCCTGCTGCTCGTGCAGCAAACACCGCAGCTTCTGGTTTTGCTTCTTTGTTTCTAAAGCTCTTAAAACTCCTCTGTTCTCTCATGCCCATAAAGGCTGCTTCTCAAAGAGGCTGCAGAAACCAAAAGTACTTTAAGAGGGGCCAGAAAGGCCGAAAAGGTCAAGAAAGGTGGCGGGAGCCGGCTGCCGTAGTCCATCATGCAGTCAGAACGTTTCTCTTGCTGACATCGATGACCCGAATGAGGCGAAACACACACATGACACATTGTTTTGTTCAGTTTTTTAATGGTTGTTTACCAGCTGTTTTCTCCCGTATCTCAAATGCCGTGGAACAACATTTGAACATGTTGTGTTCCCACACAAGGTCGCGAAGCTGTCACCCTCAGACTTGTTTTTTTTTTGCTTGTATTTTTTTTTCTTTTTCAGTCTTGGTTGGGCTGCTGATGCTGATTGAGGTGCAAATGTTTTATTTCCCACTAGATTGATTTTTATGTAGAACGTTCACCTGAGAACATCTTTTAACACTAACTCCACAACAAGGCACCTTGAGCATCATAAATAGAATTCGAGAAGTTTGTGGACCATTTCCCGAAAAGATGCACTTGACATTCCAAAAGATTTGAGAAATGGATGTGCCAAGTGATAATGTTTTAGTCGCCGTTTGTTCAATAACTCGTACAAACTCCAATGCACAAGCCAACTACACAGATGAAAAGAAATACTTCTTCATTTTTAAATACATTTTTTGGTTAATTCTTATATCCATTCATTTTCTACCGCTTGTCCCTCATCGCAGGTTACTTCTTATAATTAATCCATAATTAGTCCTTCATGTGTGCAGTGTATGTTGTTGTTTGAGCTGTTTAAGCACTTTTAAGTAAAGTGGTACCTTAAAGGGGAATTTTGCCTATCGTTTACATTTTTTATTCATGCATTCTAAATATTAGATACATGCGATCAGAAGTCAGCTTACAATGGAGCCTATGTGAAACGCTTAAGAAACATCCAAACATCTCCATTAATGTTTCATATACATGATGTAAGTACATACCGTATTTTTCGGAATATAAGTCACAGTTTTTTTCATAGTTTGGCCATAGTTTCATAGTGTGCGACTTATACTCAGGAGCGACTAATGTGTGAAATTATTAACACATTACCATAAAATATCAAATAATATTATTTAGCTCATTCACGTAAGAGACTAGACGTATAAGATTTCATGGGATTTAGCGATTAGGAGTGACAGATTGTTTGGTAAACGTATAGCATGTTCTATATGTTATAGTTATTTGAATGACTCTTACCATAATATATTACGTTAACATACCAGGCACGTTCTCAGTTGGTTATTTATGCGTCATATAACGTGCACTTATTCAGGCTGTTGTTCACTATTCTTTATTTATTCTAAATTGCCTGTCAAATGTCTATTCTTGGTGTTGGGTTTTATCAAATAAATTTCCCCCAAAAATGTGACTTATACTCCAGTGCGACTTATATATGTTTTTTCCCTTCTTTATTATGCATTTTCGGTCGGTGCGACTTATACTCTGGAGCGACTTATACTCGGTATGTATGCGATATGTAATGTAGTAACAGGCACATTTATAATAACATTTAATATTTATGTATTTTGATCATTTTAAACGTACGCGGCATATTAACTTAAACGCATCGACAACCGCTTTTTTTTTTTCAACATCATCAAGGATTACTATTTATTGCAGACTTCATTAGAGTCAACAAACATAATAACACCTCACTTACTGTACACGGTCTGCAGTCATTAGGATGCCGACTCATAGAATCTTGTTGTATTCCCGTATAAATGAGGACGACTCATGATCTTCGTGAAGAAAAGGGGGGTGAAACCAAGCGTCTTTTCGTGTCGTTCTCGCCATTTCCGGACCTAAATCGGCTGTCAAAGTGTACCAACATGTCGGTATACATCCTCGTCCTTTTACTATCCAGGTGAGAGACATGATTTATGATCTAGAATAAAGCAAGAAAATGAAGAAACAGCTGATCAGTCGATCATGTCAACATTGGCACACAAGCCTGTGATCACAACGCCACTATAATTAGTTTGTCTGCGTTAGCACCTATAATAACATCATTTAAATCCCCTCCGTCTCCCGTTTCCTCTGGTGTCCCCCAGGGCTCTGTTCTTCGTCCCCTGCTTTTTATCATTTACATTCTTCCCCTGGGCAATATTTTCCGTACATTTAAAATACATTTTCACTGTTATGTGGATGACACCCAGCTCTACATCTCCACCAAACCAACTGCCTCTCTTCCTCCTTCCTCCCTTACAGACTGCCTCAGTGAACTCAAGCAGTGGTTCTCATCCAATTTCCTTCAACTAAATAGCAATAAAACCGAAATCCTACTTGTTGGTACAAAAACCATTTTTACCAAAACCAACAGCTTGTCCATTACTCTATGCAATTCCTCTGTCTCCCCCTCCTCCCAAGTCAAGAGTCTGGGTGTTATCCTCGACAGCACACTTTCCTTTCAAGCCCACATAAACAGCATTACCCGGTCTGCTTACTTTTATCTACGGAACAATAATCGTCTCCGCCCATCCCTTACCCCACATACTGCTGCCATACTAGTCCATAGCCTGGTCACCTCTCGCCTGGACTACTGCAACTCTCTCCTGTTTGGTCTCCCTCACAAGTCACTTCACAAACAGCCCAGATAATCACCAGAACCCCTTCAATCCAGCACATCACCCCTGTTCTGCAGCAAATAATTATCCTCACTTTCAAAGCCATCCATAACCTCTCTCCATCTTATCTCTCTGACCTGATCCATGTCGCCACGCCCTCACGTTCCCTAAGATCCTCTTCATTTATCCATCTCACTGTCCCTTTATTTAAACTGTCCACCATGGGTGCCCGAGCTTTCAGCCGCTCTGCCCCACATCTTTGGAACTCTTTGCCACCAGACCTTCGAAACTTGAACTGAATATCCCTCTTCAAATCAAGACTCAAAACACACTTATTCCTGACTGCTTATTCATTGTAATCATCTTTTCTTCTCTATCTTTGTTCTTGTTATTATTGTTGTTTTTATCCAATTTAATTTTATTGTTTCGATCTTGTACGGTGTCCTTGAGTGCCCAGAAAGGCGCCTTATAAATAAAATGTATTATTATTATTATTAACACTTGGTTAAAATTCAAATCACAAAATGTAATTGGAGTATTGTTGGCCCTTTTTGGATATTTTTGTAATGGTTAGAGGACCTCCCATTGGCTCCGACATAAGGGTTGTTACGTTTATTGCTCGTGCCGAGCATTACAGAGATAATGTTGTTACACGTTGCAGTAACATAATACACAAAGCTGCTTCAGCAATAACGAGTTAATATATTGTTACATAATGTTGTCCCTGCTTTGTTTACACGACAAACAAACATATGTTTTGATTAGACAGTTGGCATGCGCATTCCAACAATCCTGTCCTCCAACCACCCGAATTAAGAAAGGTCACTACCTTTCTTAATTCCGGTGTTTAATAGCAAGGAAGGAGAAACAGATGACCCAATCAGAGAAACAAACTATTAAAAAACGTGTCCTCCCAAAAAAAATACACTAGAGTGGCCGTGCCAGAAACTTGAGGGTTCGATCCCCGCTTCTGCCATCCTAGTCACTGCTGTTGTGTCCTTGGGCAAGACACTTCACCCACCTGCTCCCAGTGCCACCCACACTGGTTTAAATGTAACTTAGATAATGGGTTTCACTATGTAAAGCGCTTTGAGTCACTGGAAAAAAGCGATTTGATTTTGATATAATTTTTTTATCTTTATTGAAAATTAACACTAATTAGTTGACTGATGAACATTATCAAGTGATTTATTCAGAAAATATAAATAATGACGAATGAATTATTAACCGCAACATGTAAGTGTGAAAAAACAAAACAACAACATTATGATTTGTACATTTTCAGAATGTGCTTGTTCTATTTTTAAAGAAAGAAAACAATCTGAAGTTGTCTTTATTTTGAAGTTATCGTGCCGTGATTTTACCAGTCCGGCCCACTTGGGAGTAGATTTTTTTCCATGTGGCCCCGATCCAAAATGAGTTTGACACCCCTGTTTTAAGCATTACCAGAACTTTGTTGATTTTTTGACGCGTTTATTTCACAGAGCTCATAGCAACTAACACTACTTTCGTTAGACACATCAACAGCCTAGAGAGCGTGTTCTGTGTTTGCTACTTCTAATCAGGACTTTGTAAGAGCTGCCAACGACTACTTTGGGACAAACGAACCAGCTATAGTTGAGCAGTATTTCTCATTTCGTTATCATGTAGCACTCGTGCTAAACGTTTCATCCGCAATATAAGACCTCATTTACTTGCACTTGTTTTCAAGTGTTTTTATGCTAATGTGTCTAATATGCTTTGTTCATTTTGTGTATGATGTAACTTTGTGTTTCACTTGCTGCTGCCTCTTGGTCAGGACTCCCTTGAAAAAAAGGTTTTTTAATCTCAATGGGATTTTTTTCTGGTAAAATAAGGGTTGAATTAAAAACTAAAAAGAACATTAAAAAAACAATCACTTACAAAGTCCACTCCCACTGGTGATTAGATGGTGGTATATTTCAACACAAGATTTTAGCTGGTAAATTCAGAATAGTCCTCAAGTAAATATGCTGAGCGCAAAGGAGCATTTTGCCAAGATTCCTTAGCGATGTTATCGGGTCGAAGTTAAGAGCCAGTTTCCATTGCTTCATTCGCTCCAGAGGTTTTGTTTTGTAGCATGTAGAATTTTAAAATTGTCCAACTTCTCTGCTTATTGCCATAACCTTTTACTATACACAAATGTAAAAACGTGAAAATACGCATTTTTAAACATTTATTTGTAAAAAGTAATATTTAATTTACTTTCCCTAAAGATATAAAAGTATCCATATTCTCTTCATGTCATATTATGCTCCTTCCAGGGCTGTTGTTTTTAGGTTTTAGAGTTTTTATCCAATCATAATTAAGCTATCTTATGTTGCCATGCTGTACCAAATCTGCCCAGGGCCTTCAGAATCAACAATGTCTGTGCACTGTAAGCGAACGAGCACAAACATTTAACAGACAGTTGCGATAGCCAATCAGATCACGAGTTGTTGTCAGTAAGGCCTTCTAGCTGGCCTAAGGCAGATATATAGTGTGATGTTATGAGCCAGGTAACATAAGAACTCCATTACTCAGCATGCCACAGTAGTGAAGAGCATGCGCAGTAGCTCCGTTTAGGTTGTTGAATGTAGACATGCTGGCACCTGGATGTTTTTGATGAGCACGCTGTGGAGTAAACTTTAAGAACTCAGCCAATATGTGTATTGTCTTGTTGATTGATTAATAAATTCATTAAAAAAAAAACTCAGCCAACACAACTTGTTTGCATCTTTTTCGATTAGACAAGACCACACATATATTTGCAAGGCCATTTTCAAGAAGGATATTTTAAGAGGAACTACATCTTGTGAGACAATGTCGGCCAACCCCGGAATCTAGCTCAGCTGTCCCGGCGATGAAATGTGAGTTCAGATATTTTATTTCTTTATTTTTAATATGTTTTTGCAAGTACCAATATGTTTTAATTGCTGATGTGGGTTTATTGATTTTTAAATGCGCCAGAAAAGAACCCGTTTTGTACAATGCCCTGTAGTGCGTAAATGTGTTCCTGTATAGTATTTCTCCAGCAATGGTCATGTGGTGACTTAAATTTTGGTATTTTGAGAGGAATTCATTGAAGTCGGACATCACTGAAGGCCTAGGTGGGAAACGCACAGCCCGCCACTGCACAATGTTGACAGCTGTCCACTTTGAATGATAATAATCCAAACACTTTTAGTTCCTAAACCAGTTGTAGTTCTATAGTATTTATTAGTAGCCAGCGAAAAGGTATATTTTTGACGTGACGGATGTAAACAGAGGTCACAACACCGGAAGTATATTACCCAAGGGGGCGTGGCTACAGGATAGAGTCCTTCTCGAGAACAGTCTTTGTATGCATGTTGTATAATTTACATTTTCAATGATAATAATGTTAGTAAATGATGTATTGAAAAACTAAATTCACAGAATTTTACATTACATGGGACATGTAAGTGTAAAAAATACAGCCCAAGAAGGTTATTAGATGAGAATAAATCTAAAGGTATAAAATAGTGCAGAAATGCACCCGATTGCAGGAAATGTAGTCTTGATTTTCAAAATGTCCTTGTAGGGTTTGCATGGCAGCACTACGTGCTGATAGAAATGTTCTTTTTTTTTTTCTCAATGTTCTTCTTTATTTCTCAAAGGGTGCTCTCATCCGTGTATAAAAATGAGTGGCATGATTTATAACCTAGCATTAGTTTTTACAAGCCTCAAAGGGTATAGGGGAAGAGCAGCAGCTCTAGTAGCTAGTAGCCTGAGGCGTTGTGAGCAAGGTGCTCTGTCACTGTGCCAGAAAAGTAGTTCCTTGGTTTTAGCTCCTACAATAACAATGTCGCCATAGCTGAGTTAGAATCCAGGTTAAGGCTTGTACAAACCCCAAAACCAGTGAAGTTGGCACGTTGTGTAAATCGTAAATAAAAACAATATACAATGATTTGCAAATCTTTTTCAATTTACATTCAATAAACTGCAAAGAAAAGATACTTAACGTTCAAACTGGAAAACGTTATTTTTTTGCAACTATTAGCTCATTTGGAATTTGATGCCTGCAACATGTTTCAAAAAAGCTGGCATTAGTTGCAAAAAAGACTGAGAAAGTTGAGGAATGCTCATCAAACACTTATTTGGAACATCCCACAGATGTACAGGCTAATTGGGAACAGGTGGGTGCCATGATTGGGTATAAAAGTAGATTCCATGAAATGCTCAGTCATTCACAAACAAGGATGGGGCGAGGGTCACCACTTTGTGAACAAATGCGTGAGCAAATTGTCCAACAGTTTAAGAACATTTCTCAATGAGCTATTGCAAGGAATTTAGGGATTTCACCATCTACGGTCTGTAATATCATCAAAATGTTCAGAGAATCTGGAGAAATCACTGCACGTAAGCAATGATATTACGGACATTCGATTCCTTAGGCGGTACTGCATCAAAAAGCGACATCAGTGTGTAAAGGATATCACCACATGGGCTCATGAACACTTCAGAAAACCACTGTCAGTAACTACAGTGTGTCGCTACATCTGTAAGTGCAAGTTAAAACTCTACTATGCAAAGTGAAAGCCATTTATCAACAACACCCAGAAACGCTGCCGGCTTCGTTGGACCCGAGCTCATCTAAGATGGACTGATGCAAAGTGAAAAAGTGTTCTGTGGTTTGATGAGTCCACATTTTAAATTGTTTTTGGAAACTGTGGACGTCGTGTCCTCCGGGCCAAAGAGGAAAAGAACCATCCGGATTGTTATATGCACAAAGTAGAAAAGCCAGCATCTGTGATGGTATGGGGGTATATTAGTGCCCAAAGCATGGGTAACTTACACATCTGTGAAGGCACCATTGATCCTGAAAGGTACATACAGGTTTTGGAGCAACATATGTTGCCGTCCAAGCAACGTTATCATGGACGCCCCTGCTTATTTCAGCAAGACAATGCCAAGAAACGTGTTACAACGGCGTGGCTTCATCGTAAAAGAGTGTGGGTACTCGAATGGCCTGCCTCCAGACCTGTCTCCTATTAAAAATGTGTGGATCAAAGCCACACAAGCCTAAAATACCAAAACAAAGACCCCAGACTGTTGAACAACTGAAGCTCTACATCAAGGAATAACTTTACTGGTTTTGGATTTTGTAAATGGAGCATTGTTTTCATTTTTTAAATGTTTTTTTTATGAGGGCTTTGTAGTCAAAATATGTCAATTGACATTACTTGCATTTTAAGATGCCTCATACTAACAGTTTTTCACTATCTAGAATGCACAGGTAAGGAAAACACATGTGGTATTGTCTCATATGGATTGTGGATGATGGGCACAAGTTCAAAAAAAGTGGTTTTCCTTTAAGTTTATTAAGTTAAGTATGTGTTGAATATCTGGAATTTGCTCTTCTCACAACCCTTGTGGTTTTAATAATTAGTTTGTAAGGAGCACAAACATATTTTGACATCGCTGATATACTAACCTGGTGACTTTTCTTAGACTTGCTTTGATTTAAAAGGAAAAATTAAAAAAAATAAAAAAATCAGCCGTGATCAACTTCGACTAACTTCCTTGCATACATCAGTGGGTCCGTGGAATAATTACAGTAGTTTCGCATATGGAGGTGTTCAATCACCTCTTTCTGCGCCCTTAATTACACTTGACATTTTTCTCCAAACCTCCAGCTATCAGTAAAATGTCTTCATCACGCACAATAAAAAAGTGGGGTCTGATTTTTAAGGGCATTTAGCATTCACATGTGAAAATGAGTCATCATTTGCAACATAATGTACTTGATTATTTCGAATGACTGAGAGGGGGAGGTGACTGTGCAGTGGGAGCATTGTGATTAGTTTGGATACATTCTACCTACTCGTTTCTGGAGATGTTGAATGTAGCTTAAATAATGTTTGAAATAAACTAAACTGTAGCTATTAATTATTCTTCAAAAAATAATCACAAATGAGCAGCTGGCATTTATGTTGTAGCTTGTGAGCACATGGGGGCAGTAAAGAATCACAGTGCTTGAGTTATAGCTGCAGCCAAAAAAATCTGTCTTTTTAAGGCAAAAGTATCTGCCTCCATTTATGTTGGGATATCTGATATGTATTGCACTCATTTCCTCTTGATAACTTGATAACATTTGAAGCTTTGTTGACGCCATTTCCAAGCCTTAAAGGACGTTGCTTCTTCCCAGCGTCCGTGATGTAGTTTGCTTCACACGTGAGCGACCACATGCTCTTCAGCTCATTAAAGAAGTGAGTCATTGTTTTCTGTCCTTCCACCACTACAGTGTTGAGCACAGGCTTGGTCACAATCCCTGGGCGGTGGGCTCAAGCCCCCTCACGCCTCTGTCTTCCACGCTTGTGTGCATAATTCAATAACCCCCCACCCAATAGAACAATTAGGCATTATTACACCCACTGCTGGGCCTCATGCTGCGGGCTGAGATGTGTACGGAGTGTCTCCATCCCGGCCCGCAGTGAAGCATTGGCCAGTCCGACCCATTTTACGCTTCCTCCCTGTGGCCCACTTCTACACAGACGGACACTCATGTCGTCATCGGCGTCTAGCAGGCTGCAACATGGCAACCTGAGTCACGTAACCGCTCGCAGCTGTGGGATGAGCATCATTAGTGATGGTGTGTGTGTGTGTGTGTGTTCCCCCTGTTGTGGCATTTACCACAAAGCTTATCGAGCAGCATTTAGATCAGGGGTGTCCAAACTGTTCTGCACAATGCAGTCCGAAATGTACTGTTCTCCTGGCAACCTCCAAACCCAGACTCGCCCATCAGATTGCCAGATGAAAAAGTGTGATTCATCACTCCTGATAACGCGTCTCCACTGCTCTAGAGTCCAGTGGTGACATGCTTTACACCACTGCATCTGACGCTTTGCATTGGACTTGGTGTCGTATGGCTTAGATGCAGCTACTCGGCCATGGAAACCCATTCCATGAAGCTCTCTGCGTACTGTACGTGGGCTAATTGGAAGGTCGCATGAAGTTTGGAGCTCTGTAGCAACTGACTGTGCAGAAAGTCTTTGCACTTTGCGCTTCAGCATCCGCTGACCCCTCTCTGTCAGTTTACTTGGCCTACCATTTTGTGGCTGAGTTGCTGTTGTTCCCAAACTCTTCCAATTTCTTATAATAAAGCCGACAGTTGACTTTGGAATATTTAGGAGCGAGGAAATTTCACGACTGGATTTGTTGCACAGGTGGCATCCTATGACAGTTCCACGCTGGAAATCACTGAGCTCCTGAGTGGAGCCCATTCTTTCACAAATGTTTTTAGAAACAGTCTACATGCCTAATTGCTT